>NC_079365.1:10947500-11130000 GCF_021018895.1 Seriola aureovittata | reverse complement strand
GTGTGTGTGTGTGCACCTCGCTGTGGATCATTCAGTTTGCCTTTCAGGGCAAATCCACACAAACACTCTGGAGTCTCAGCCAAGCATCAGCATCGACCAAACAAGAGCTGGGGTGAAAGCACTCAGCTGTACCAGTGGCATTTATTACTGGCACACATGATGAATGTGCTTACCGTACTTATTCCCAGAGAGATATGGAGGACAGGAAGAAAGCTGTCACTGAATTAGCTCCTATTTTCTCCTCTCTGTCTGTATTTCTGTCTTTCTGTCTTTCTCTCCATCTCTTTCTCCCTAATTAAAAAGCCAAATCAGGAGTATGACTGCACAAACTGTGTCTGCCAGTGACATTCTCCAGTCTAATCCTCATTTTAGCCCTCTTTCCTCATCTCTGTCTCTCTCCTCTCCTGACTCCTAGTAGAAAACCACACCAAAATCTTTTCTCCCCAAACACATAGATTTATTCAAATTTACTATTTGCATAACTCAGTATTTACATAATTGATTTCCAAGGAAGCGTTTCTCACCATGTGATGTTGTGTTGTAGACCAAAAGGTCTCATCCTGTCACACACACGCGCACATGGATGCGCATGTGTACACACACACACACACACACACACACAACACACACACACACACAAACACACACAGTCTTAATAGCACATTCTCTGCCTCTGTTTTTCTGCGTCACACACACACACACACACACACACAGTCTTGCCAGACCATTGAGGTTTCAAGTTTAAATCAAGCATGAAGCGTTGCCGAGCTGGTGCATCTGGTGACCCTCATGGTACAACCACAGCAAACATAATTCAGCTAAGCATAGCTAATCAAATTCAATGTGTTCCATAAAATCAATTTGTTTATCTAGAAAGGACATCATTAATTTCACCATGTTGGCAAAGTATTTTCCCTTTTTACCTGTAAGTAACCTGTAGTTACAGCATGCGCTGAATGCAAACCTTACCTCCCATTTGTCATCATGACATGATGATTTGATTTGCCCTTTATGATTGTTCGCCTACTTAGATTTAAGACCAGGATGAGGCTGACATTCTTGATGCTTGATTAGAAGTAGTTGGTTCAACCATGTCGGAGATCAAAAGTGTTCATAGTTGTTCTGAACAGCCGCACTCAGTGGTGGAGTGGCAGGACAGCCGTCATAGAGAGGGCGGTGATACTGTTGAATATGGGGATAACGGCACACATTTTCAGAGAATCTCTTCTGGAAGGCTTTCATAGCTTGACTGATTTGTTCATATGAAAAGTGACAGAAAATGTTTGACTATGTCGTAAAAGTATTTTTTGGGGGGTGGGGGTTTAGAGGGAGGGAAAAGAAGCTTGTTATTGTATTTCTAAGACAATGAATGGAGAAAAATTGAGGATCATTTTTTTGGTGGGTTATTATTGTTAGCATAATTTGACGATAGTACTCTGCTGGATCGCCTATCTATGACTAGATAAGTTTCACTCATAATTTTACTGGCAGCGTAGAGTGAGAGATAGGTGTTGTTGCTATGGTTACCTACAGTTTGATATATCCACTCACAGTTTTTAGAAATATTCTTAAACCTGAACTTCTTTAAAGGTATCCTGTTATGTGATTTTTATAGATGCCTATAAGTCGATGTGATTTATGTTTACTGAAGGGTCATAATTAAATTGATTAATAATACATTAATATTACATGTAGGAGCTTTTTTTGTCATAATAATCTTGGTGAATGTATGAGCCTTAGTCTATTTGGAATATTTCTCTGGGCGTGTTTTTGCTAGCTCCGTTGATCCAGACTCTTAATGTTGAGACTGAGGTTGCAGACTGCTGGTCACCAGGGAGCATGAAAACAATGTGTGTATATACCTGGAATGCTATTGTCCGCTACGGCCCATGGACTGCACCAAACTACTTGGGTGTGTGTTTGTCTGCATCTGTATCACAACAAGCCCCCGCACCTCTCTTCTAAAGTCTATCGTCTATGGAAATGGGACCTCCACACTCCTGTGAACACGCTGTGGGAAGCCACACACACACACACACACACACACACACACACACAGAGTCAGACTCAGGCACATATTCAGTATAGGGCCAGCCACTGAAGAGCGGGAAGGTTAAACAGATGGCATCGGCTGTATCCGTTACACAGATTACTCAACACACACACATACACACACACTCTGTAGCAACTGGCTTTGCGAGTTCACCTCATTTAACTGAATGGTGTCTTTATGAGGCATAGCAACATTAGAGCCACCCACTGCTCTAATCTATCCCTTTCTGTTTTGTGTCTAAAGCTGGACTGGGAGCACTTGGTTTGAGTGGGCAAGGCTAGACACACCCAAATATGTTGTCCTGTGTGTCTGTGTTGTAATGCTTTATTTGATTAGGTGATAGACGTATTGTAACATATTGTAGTCTAGAATATGCTGTCATATAACATTTTATGGTCGCATTCAAGACTCATACATTTACAGGTCTGTAAATTATTATATGAGAAACACATAGTAAGGTGCTTAGTCTTTCAGTGCTGGCTGTCCAAGTCCTGCTAAGAGCCGCTGTAAAACAGGCAATAAACACACACCTGTATAACATAACTGCCTTTTAAACATTAATGTGCAGGCTAAAACCTAACACTTCTACCAGTCGTAAAACTACACTTTGAAATAAATATACTTAATTATTATTGATTTAAAACGTTTGTTTGGTTTTTATGGTGTACTGAAGATGTACTTAACAAAACAAAATTCATTTGTTGTTATGGTTTATGCAAAGACACAGTCTGTGATCATATTTTTTTTTTTTTTACAAATACTGTTTTCTGAACAAGAATCAAGGCACTTCTTTAAATTTGAAGCAGTGAAGGGAGACAAGACAGTTGGGTGGACAGGGAAGCAGTAGTGGATTTAAGGCTGACATGCAGGAAGAATCATGTGCCACAACATCCTGAGTGTATGGAAAACGCCTGTGCCGTCAGTTTGACCAATGTAGAGATTACTGAGTAGAATTTCATGTGTTGTTTCATCACCTTGGCAAACTAGTAAGTTATCTGGTCACAGAATGCATGTTGGGACACGCTTGATGCATTATGTGACTGGTTAAAATTACATTCCATACAACACTCAACATTTGGCAAATTAGGTTTTATACTAACAAGTAGTCCTCAGCCAAATATGTGCAACTTTTACATTATGGTGTCAATTACTCTGTGACTGTCTGTACTAACCTTGTGCCCTCCTTGTTCCCTTTTGTAATTATTTCTTTTACTGTTATCTCTGCTTGCGCTCTCATTTTCCCCCTCATTCCCGGCTGTTTCTTTATTCATCGTACTTCACCTCCTTTTTTCTTTTCCTCATTATGCTCGTCTTTTATCCTCCTCCTCTCTGTCTCTATCACCATCCCTTCTTGTGCCTTCCTTATACCTTCTACTGTCTCACTAACCACTGTCCCCTCACTCTCTCCTAGCCAGCAGATTTGGATGTCTGGGTAAGCAACACTATCAGTGCCAGTTTCTCCTGTTTTTTAAGCTTTTTTTGTTGTTGTTGTTATTCTATCTCTCTCTCTCTCTCTCTACCGCTACCTCTTCCTTTCCCTTTCTCCCTCTCTCGCTTCTCTATTCAAATGTCATGTTTTCATTGTGCATTAAAGCGAGGCCGTGAGTGTGCCGCCGCCACCATTCCACACAACAACACTTTGGGAGGTATTCAGCTAGAAAATTACACATCATCTGTGCTGCTGGCAGAGGTGATTTTACACACACACAAACAGTGCATTCACAAAGTATTCAGACCCCTCGACTTTTTCACATTTTGTTATGTTGCAGCCTTATGCTAAAGTCATTTTAATTCATTTTTTCCCTCATCAATCTCCACTCAATATCCCATAATTACAAAGTGAAAACTGAAATTTAGATGTGTTGGCAAATTTATAAAAAAGAAAAAATGAATATCACATTGACATAAATATTCAGACCCTTTACTAAACACTTAATTGAAGCACCTTTGGCAGTGATTAGTGCCTCCAGTCGCCTTGGGTATGACACGAAAAGCTCTGCACACCTGGATTTGGAGATTTTCTCAATTCTTCTCCACGGATCCTTTCCAGCTCTGTCAGGTTGGATGGGTCAGTGGACAGTCATTTTAGGGCTCTCCAGTGATGTTCAATTGGGTACAAGTCAGGGCTCTGGCTGGGCCATTTAAGGACATTCATAGAGTTGTCCCTAATCCACTCCTGTATTGTCTTGGCTGTGTGCTTAGGGTCATTGTCCTGATGGAAGGGTAATCTTCAACTCAGTCTGAGGTCTTGGGTGCACTGGACCAGGTTTTCCTTAAGGATATTTCTGTATTTTGCTCCATTCAGCTTTCCCTCAAGTCTTGACCAGTCTCACTGTCCCTGCCACTCAAGAACACCTCACAGCCTGATGCAGCCACCACCAGGTGATGCTTGGTGCCTGGTTTCTTCCAGAAATGACTCTTAGAAAAGAGGCCAAACAGTTCAATCTTGGTTTTATCAGACCAGAGAATCTTGTTTCTCACAGTCTGAGGGCCCTTTAGGTGCTTTCATATGTCTTTAACTGAGGAGAAGCTTCCTTCAGGCCACTCTTCCATAAAACCCAGATCAGTGGAGTGCTGCAGTGATGGTAGTTTCCCCCGTCTCCACCCCTGATTACTCAATTTGATCAGGCCTGGTTGTTCCACACTTGTTCCATGTTTTTTTGTATCCTTCCCCAGATCTGTTTCTTGACATGATCCTGTCTCTGAAATCTGCAGACAGTTCCTTCCACCTCATGGTTTGGTTTTTGCTCTGATCTGCATTGTCAGCCATGAGACCTTATATAGACAGGTGTGTGCCTTTCCAAATCATGTCCAATCAGTTTTATTCACCAATGCTGTGCTCCAATCAAGGTGTACAATATAACAAAATGTGAGAATAATTTGTGGTTGCACAGTACTGACACAGCTCTTAAACATCAAACAACCGCTGTAAAAAGGAAAAAGTGCAGTAAGCACAGTATAGGGATTTGCAGATGTGCTCTTTGTGTGTGTGTGTGTGTGTGTGTGTGTGTGTGTGTGTGTGTGTGTGTGTGTGTGTGTGTGTGTGCACAATATCAAATGAGAGTGCAGATCAGCTAGAGAAGATGCTGTTGCTTCATCAGATCTTTGTCACACCTAGAAATGCACAACTTGGGTACAGCAAGCAGTCACCATTACACCACGACACAATATGCGTGTGTCTGTGTGTGCGATTGGTTGTATGTTGTAATACATATATATTACATATTTCAATGCTATATAAATCTATGCCCTTTTCCTGCCTCATTCCCGGCCAGCTTCATTGTGTTCATACACCATATCATGTTCATACTTCTGTTGTACAGCTTCCCTCATTACCTTTATTGGTTAGAAACAGTGCGTGTTCATACGTGCCCTAGCACGGATTGATTTTGTATTTTAATTCCCAGGCACACAATTGTAAACTTCCACAGATCAAATATGTGCATTCTAGAGAGTTCCACCAGTCTGTGTACACCATGTCCATGTTATCTATCCTTTTATGCAATTCAGCTGTTCAATGTTGAGGTCCTTCTTTATCTATTGCACACTCTACACATCGTGACCAAACTTATGACAGATGCATGCAATCACTAAGATCCTAAGCCAAGACGCAAAGTTTTTATTGTATCTGTTTAATCCAGTTCACTGCCATTCATTTTGGTTTGTCGTAGGTTCAAATCTGCCAATTTTTATATAGTATGAATAATAAAAACATAGATTTGATATTCTGTTGTCATACAAAGACACTGCACCGTATCTTTATTGCTAAACAAATGACTCTGTGACTGTCTGTGCAAAAATGTCTTAATATAGCTTTCATGTTTCAACAGTAAATCTTCACTGTAATATTGTGATTGGATTATGTAAAATGAGATGGATTAGTAATGCACAGTGAGTGAAAATACAAAGCTGATGGCATGGTGTAGGATCAGGGTACTGTAGTGTGCTTGCCATTCAGCTACACTGATGTTTTGACAGTACTTGCTATTGTCTTAAATTTGGATCGTATACATCTCTTTTGACTATCCCTCTCTCTTGTTTTTTTTTTCCATAGGTCCTCATTATACTTTATTATGTTATTATAGTTAATATTTATCACAAAGGAATCCCTTTTCATTCCATTTTATGCAACTGTGTAATAATACTGCCACATTGTGAAGCCTCATACTGGTAAAACAAAATGGCCATTGCGTTAGTCATGTTGCATCTTCTGGTGAATCTTTCCTCAAAGTGAATCTTTTATTTAAAATCCCTAGTGCATGTGCATTTCTAACTTCAAGCTGAACTGGCAACTTGTTTTCACAGTGTATCTTTTTGACGCCTGCCTCCTTCTTCTGCTTGCATGATGCTACGCCATGGCCCAAACTATGGGTTTTCCTTCAGCCAATCTGCCATCTTGCTGCCTGTCAAAGCTTCGCTCAGCGGGCATATTAAAGTGTTTCACCTCATCATAATGCCAGCATCGCCATGTCCACCCCTGCTGCCGCTGTGCCAGTCACATGCCACCTCAGTAGTTTTGTAAGTTCTGTTACATTAGATAGAACCCCTATTAAATAGACATTCTTTTGTGTTTTACTTTGAGGTGTAGATGCAATGTCCTTTTCATGTATAGTATCATAGATTTCCATCAAGCATCATGTATTTATGATATTATGATATACCCATACACATGAGAAGGTACTGAAATAATAGTAATGATAATACAAATACATCGAAAAACAAAAACTTGCAAGTTGACACTATAGCCCCACACTTCAGGAGGGTATAATGATTTTTTTACCATGGTTTCCCAAATTGTTTGTGCCATCAATCTGTTGTTAGAGGAAAATTTATTTGCACACACAAAGATGCATCTCCTCTGTCATTTATATATGTTAGTAGTGCATCAGCTGATATAGTAGCTCAGTTACGTGCTTACATCATGACTGAACAGTAGTTGAAACAGTCCCAGTAACCACTATGAAGTTTGGATTTTTAGTCATGAGTATGTTGTCAAGTATAATGATTTCATATTGTAATTTCTGATTTTTCTTTTTTTGTCATGGAATATGAAATAGAGTTAACTCACTAACACTAACTGTCAATTATATTTGATCATGTATTATATATGTATGTATTTATATATGTATTTCATCATAGGTGAGAGATGTGTGTACATGCTTTTGTCTTTTAGGTGATATTTTTCAGTTTATCAGAAACCGCTGTTGTAATCATGTTTTGTTCATCTGTTGGGCAGTGAAAGCTTGCCTTGTTTTTTCTCTCCTCAACATTTACCTCTGGCTGGTGTCCCCCGTGTGCAGAATGCTCATAAGCAAAGGAAGTGAATATGCTGCTTTAGCCCATTACTTTTAGCATAATTTTACCCGATTAGTAACTATGTCAACTTAAACATTGTCAAATGAAAATTTTAATTATTACATGGATCATGAATTGATTTCCCTCTCTTCCTTATTTCCCAAGAAGTCAAAGTTGAGTATTTATACAGGCCTGTGCAGGTCATATTAGGGTAGGAAATTGTCAGGTGTAAGTATAAAGAACCTTTACAGCGTATTATAACTACTTTTTCATATTCTGACTCTTTTGTATAGAAAATGCAGTGTTTTTTTGTTTTGTTTTTTGTACTTTCTTAATTCTTATTCTTCTTTGTCTTTTCCTCCTTCTTCCTCAGGCCAAACAACTGGAGAGCAAAGAGAAGGAACTGGCCAGCATCTCCAGCTTCTATAAAGAGCAACTAGAAATACTGGAGAAAAAGGTAATATTATTCAATCATATTTTTCCATCATATAAACATACCATACCATCAAAAGGAATGGAGCTCATCTAAAAGGCTTCATATGTAAACATGCTTCCTCCAATGTGTGCATTAATTGCATTCCAAGATGTTCAATTAAAAAAAAAAAACAAAAAAAAAACAAGTTTTGAAAAGCAAGACCCGCTGTATGAAATCATAGGGAGAGCTGACATTAGTTTATGTAAATCAGTGAGACTGTGCATCTTTCTTTTCATCATTTTCTTTGAGGTTTAGAGAGCGAGATACTAGCACTTAAAAATTTTGACATGTATAACTGGAGACCTCACTAATGAGATAAAAACGTCTTGTAGGCTTTCACTGAAAAGAAGTCTTCACACATCAGGAATAGCAAAACAAGTCTTAAGGTGACATATTACTCAGTCTCCTTGGAGAGTAAAATCTTGTTGAGACACAAGACACTCTTCCCTATCTTGGAAATGTCAAGCCCACATACCGGTGTCTAAATGTAAATGTAAATGAATTGAAAGTTTCAGCAGACAGATGAGAGTCACGACTTGCTGTTGATGGACCAGCACTCAAGAGAGTTTTCACAGCGCGGCCTCTCGGAGAGCTTCGGTTGCCTAATCAAATGTACTGTGCTTTTTCTCATCACTATGTCCTTTTGCTAGCAACTCGATCTTTTCACAAAAAAGAAAAAAGAATAAGAGCAGTTTGTTGGGTGCTTTTAAGAAATTATGACCTGTGTTCCCTCCACCTGAGCACTAATGCACAGTTGATATTTTGCACCCTTTTAAAAGCCGCCAGCACAGTTGTTTGATAAATGTTGCTTGCTTTTTAATGAGTAAACTTGTATTTGTTAAAAGATTTGTGAGGAGCAAGGTTGGTACTGGTGTATGATTGTAGGGCAGGAAAAACTGCTTTTGGCTCTTGATTATTGACAAAGGTTAAACCGAAGGACAAAAAATTATGAACAAAGAATGTAAAACGAGAGGAAAGACGAGGTAAATATTTAGATTTTTCTTTTTTTAACAATACCATGATGAAGTGGTGAAAAGGTTCAGGTAGACACACATATGCCCTCACCCCACCTTCCCCACCTCACCCACTTTCCACACACCCACAACTCTCCTTCCAGTATTCAGTAGACACTCTTTGGGACTTGACTCCCCCACCTCCCCTCTCCCTGTCTCTCTCTCCCTTCGGCAGGGCCCATCAGGCAGACTGAGGACCTTATCTAGTCCCTGGCACTCGCCTCCTTTAGGCCTCTGAGAAAACCTTTTACATAGCCAAGTTAAATGGGAGAGCCCCTTGCACACCATACAGCAAGCAGCATACGCTGCAATGCTTGATGGAATGGACTGATTGGCAGAAGAGCGGAGGATGCTCTATCTTTCTCCGCTCGCCGCCGCAGTCCCTTTTTCTATCACTTTTTTTCACCCCTCACTTGCTCGCAGCTGACCTGCATGCGGATGAGGGAGTGAGAAAGAGGGGGACTGAGAGCAAGAGATAAAGAGGCTATATGGACTGAGCATTAAACAGACGGTCTATCCTGAGCCGGCGTCCATCTCCCTTCTTCTCTTCCTTCATTTTCCCATCTAGCACTCCATTCATCCAGGCCTCCTTTCATGCATCTCTCCTTTCCCTGCTTATCTTTCTTTCTTTCACTCTCTCATACCTGTGGCAAATTCCAGTTGGGGTGAAATAAATGGCCACTTAAAAGTTGAATTGTGGCTGACACAGGTCATAAACATAAATGCAAAACACAAATTCACACAGTAATATGTCTCACTTTTCACATAAATAATGATCCAAGCATGTGAAGAAAGCTTTACATTGCTATATCCAGGCCACCCTCACCATCTATCCCATATTGTATCAGATCCTACTGTATTATTGCAAAGCAGAGACTTTAAGGTGATGAATGCAATTGTGTTAGTATGAATACTAGTCTGTGTTTTTATTCTATAGATAATTTCAGACACCAGAGCTTCTTCCATACCACCATATTGATTCTTTTACAGAAACGGACACGCAGGCTCTCATGCACATGCAGTTCTGTTTTGGTCTCTTGATGATCAGAGATTTAAATCAAATGTAAGAACAGCCAGATTAGATGGAGAATCCATTGGTAATTGGTGTGTGATCTTCCCCTGAATCAACATTTTACTCTGGCTTAGCAGCAGCCCCTTCAAATAGGCTTATAATTGTGTGTGTAACCATGTGCGTATGTGGCTGATTACCGATATGAAAACACACACAAACATTCTCTGTGGTGTCCAGTTTGCTGTAGGGATGAATGATGATAACAGACTATTGTGTTTGTCTAAAGGCTGCGGATGCTGTCGAGTCCACCACTGGCGCAAATCAGAAACGTGTGTGTGTGTGTGTGTGTGTGTGTGTGTGTGTGTGTGTGTGTGTGTGTGTGTGTGTGTGTGTGTGTGTGTGTGTGTGTGTGTGTGTGTGTGTGTGTGTGTGTGTTGGTCATTATGACAGGTTTGTCCGCTTGCTGTCACTTCAGAAATAATTGTGATAGAGTGACCAATCCGCTGCACAACTTAGCATTTACCCTCTTCCACACAATAGAAGACATCCCAAGAGTGAAACAAACCCAAACATACCACTACATCCTCCATGTCTCCTCTCTTCCAGTCCTCTCCTCTCCTCTCTCTCTTGTTTATTTGTGGAAGCCCCTCTAATCTGTGCGCAGTGTACAGGTGGAGTATATCTGTCTTCATGTGGCAACATACCCTGTGACTCTGTAAACAAGTCTCAGTTTAAAATTCACCTCTTTTAATCCCCTCTTCTCCCCTTTGTTGACTGCTGCGTCTGGGGAAAAAAAAAAAAAAAATTAATCCGCCTTCGTCCAAGTGTAGAGCGTGAAGCAACCCCTCCCTCAAAATCCTGACATCAGCCCATCTCAATCCACAGCTCCTGGAGGGTGTTCAGACGAGTGTGCATGCAAGGATCATTTGAGCACAAGCATTCAAATACAAACACAGATTTAGTCACACACCTGCACGTATGCAAGCTTACACACACACACACACACACATGCAGCACACGTGCACCAACACTAATCCCCTCCATGAGCCTTTCCAACACCCCCAAAACCTTGCCTTCCCCCATTGAGAGTTATCATCCCCCCCCTTTCTGTCTCTCCACATTGGGCTTTTGTCCCCATGGGTGCAAATGGCTGGGAAGAGCTCAGAGTATGTGTGCCAGTGATAGTGCTGCCACTTCTCTGGTGTCATGAGAGCCGAGCTGGGGCTGTTGCTCAGGGTCTGTTCTGTCAATAGACACAAAAAACATGTTGATACACATAAAAACAACACACAGGCTTGCAGTCCCCCAAAATTAACAGGATAAGCTGAACCTGCCAGTCCAAACACTGTCTTCACACTTCCATTATCCTCATTGTCCCCATATTCCCCTGTTTTATTAGCAAGAGCAGAGACATGATAGTTGTACTTTTACAACGTCCCTCCCATAACCACAAACTACCCTTGTTTATAGTCTCCATGCTTAATAGCACAGAGTGTTTGACTGTTAGTTTGCATGTGTGTGTTTTTTGTTAGAGAGACAGTAGAGACTCTTTAGCCAGAGCAGGAGATGTGAATTGGTTCCCGTTTAGAAGAAGCTCCAAATTGTGAGATACCCAATAATCTCTCCAAAGCACATGATTTACAAGTTTCTGTTTTAGTGTTGGATTCATGGCAGAGAGAATATGTGTGACTTGGCAACGTTGACAACATTTTGTATTTGCAAAGCATTGTTTTCAAGCGATAGTGGCAATTTCACATTTTTGTCAATGCATACCATTAAATTGAAGATTTTCATAGTTTTTATGGATGATTGTTGCAACCCTACAGTATGTAGTAGAGCATCAGTCACCAAGGGTACTATCTAATATTAAAATCTCTTGTTAGCTTCAAAGCCAGACAGGTACACTTGGCAGACATTTTTTCCTTACATGGGAGTTTGAAATTGAAAATGGATGTTTTGCTGATGGTTGTTTTTTTTTTCACATTTTCAATCAACCAGTTCCTTTTGTACTACATTCCCTGCTCTAGCTTACTCTCTTTTGGCCTTGTTAGGGTGCAAACAAGGCACTTTACCTTTAAACCACCTCCTTGGTGCTTCCCTTGCTGGTGCCATACTCTCTATGTCCTGCATAATCTGAGGCACCCTTGGGTTTAAACCCCTGTTGAGTCTTTTTTTTTTAATCTTGGCTCAAACACAGGATGTCCCACAAGGCAACCTCAGACTTTCAAGTTTCAGCTCAGCTTTCCTCTGAGTGTACCCACTGAGCCCTTGACCTAAGGCTAAAGGCTAAGTTGCTAACGTGTGGCTAACTTCTTACCTCATATTCCGCCGGAGCCAGGCAAAGTATTATTCTCCTGTGGTCAGACTTACTGTCTCTTTACTGTCCCCGAATCCAGGACTTGGTTTATTGCACTTTCAAATTGAATCATTAATTGGTTATGTTTAATGCTCAGTACATTAATGAAACATCTGAGCAGGAGTTCTGAGCTCTGGAGCTGTCTTTTACTCCAAAGGTTCATGATACTGGGATGACGTATACTTCACCTCCAGTCTTTGGAGCCGCAGACGTTACCCCCTTGTTGAGGTGTGGTATTTATGCCTAGTCCACACATTGGCATTGGGGAGATTTAGTGGCAACAGGAGTCTAATCCTGAGTCCTTTCCCTAGATAATCCAATGTAACACAGCCAGGAGACATAACTGGCAGGGATAAAGCCTTACACCTAGGGATGTTTGGCATTTCCACATAGTGAATTACCGTGACAGTCAAATGGAACACAAACTCAGATAAGAAAGGTAAACAGGAAATGGTCACACTATTAATTTCTCCTCTAATGTACATTGTCTATAGCTTGTTTACGGCCATTTTGCCTTTTTTTTCAACAATGTGCCAATCAGAGCTTTGTTTGCAGAATTTGGAATGAGGATGCTATCCTCCTGTGCCAAAGCCTGAAAAATCTCCCCAAAAATGGCATGAGATGAGATCAACAAAGTTATATACAGAAATAACAACAAACAATAAACTGCAGCAGTTTTCGTAATGATGGAAACTGACATAGACTGGGCGGATACTATAACTTCTATTTTACCATTTTTTCTTTAAAGGAAAGGATAAAGGGGCAGATTATTACATTGTAGGAAATACTAGCAGAAAGGATTAAGGAAAAAGATGCCTATGACATTGCTTGAGTCTTCTCCAACACCAGACATTCAGATCAGGAAAAGCATGTCTGTGGATCAACGTGAAATAATGAGATATGAAAATGACTAGGGGGCACTGGAGGAGTAGAGAGCTAGGGATTGTGGAGGAGGTTTGTGTTTGATCCCATCTCTTTCCCTGCTCAGTCACTTCACTTTATCTTCCTCTCCTATCACCCCATCTATTGGGAATATAGGGAATAATTAAGTAAAAGCATGTGCGCTGCCGTTATTGGTTTAAAATGGTGATTACTGCGAAGAGAATGTGTATGAGAGGGTGGTGATAGAGATTTGCCCTGTGTTTGGGGCATTCTAGACAAACTTTATTTCATATGTTTCATACGCAAAGCTTGTAAGGTGATCATTCATCTCACAGTGCTGGTGATTTTAAACACATTCTCAGTACCGTGGTCTGAAATACTACGCAACTTATACATTTTCTAAACTACTTATACTCATGACTTCTTCCAGTGCATCACCTTGTAAGCAACTCAGGTCATGATGCAGTGTAGTTAACACTGTGACCACTGATTACTAAAGTAAAGGTTTGCTGTATATGACCTTGCCCTCTAGGCATGAGCTCCATCTGTGTAGTAATTGCTGTTTAAATGCCACTGTGTATCGCATGAAATAAAACATTATGGAGTACCAACAGTCCATCAGCATTCGGATTTGTAAGCAGTGCTATAAAATTCAAAGGTCTCTAATTTAACGAATGTGACATTTCAGGTGGTGATTTATACATTTTGGTTATCATTACTGGCTTATTAGATTTTGAACTGAAGGTAAAAAATCTTGTAATTGTGGTAACATTATGTAGATATGCATGTTGTTAAGCTTCGTGGGACTTCATTTGAAGACTCTGACAATGATGTGATCTGAAAATTGAATAATGTTAAAGCCTGGAAACAAGTTCACATATCATTACAAGCAGCATACGTCTGAGCAGCCTTCTTTATATTCAAAGTATAAAGTGAAGTGGAACTTCTGCAGAGCTGTAAAATATCCCTGAATTGATTTACACCTTTCTTTGTCTCTTTGCCTGCAGAACTTTGACAACTACAAGGAGACGGCTGAACAGTACAACCAGGCAGCTACCAAAGCTGAGGCTCACATCCGGTAAATACTGTGAATGAGCTTTACAACACCATTTACTGTGGAAAGAACCATTGAGCATAGTCATTACGTTGTTGTTCCCTTACTGCCTCAGTACTACTATGTTTTTACGAGCCTATCGTAGGCACAAAAAAAAAAAAAAAAAAAAGGTTTCTGAATACACCTGTAAATTATCTGTTAGTTGAAGCAAAGTCTGAGAACTTTGGATAACGGAGAGAAACCAGCTCTGCCAAGCAGGAAGTCCAGACAGTTGTTAGAATACAGATGTGAGCAGAGACCAGAGTGTGAAGCCTTTTTGCAATATTGGCTTCCTGTTAATGTGAACGCCACACCTCCTGCATCTGCCTGACAGTAAAAACATTGTTTTTCACACATAGTGGTGGGGCTGGGCGATAATTTACTGTTATCACTTCTCGTGTCCCATATAATAGTATTGTGACAAAATTCTCAAATTAACATGTCAAAGTTTACCATTTTCCAGATGAACGATCAGTAAAACTGTTCCAGCATGAGAGATTAAAATACTTGAGAAAATATGCATTTTTAATTTAGGATTTCGATCTATTGAAATAAGTATTTCACACAATGTGGAAAAGATAGTTTTGAGCTTTTATCATGTAATTTTGTCATAACAGGCCTATTGTAAAACAATAGATACTGATGCAATTATTATTGACGCTATATGGCTACTGTGAGGTGTACTGTCAAATTGTCTACTAAGTGCAGTATATTTTGACCCACTTTAACTTATTTAACTTCCATTTCATTAATTCTGAGAACATTACACTAAAATAGCCTAATAGATCTCACTCACTGCTTATTTTGTCTTTGTTTCCTTCTTGTTTCTGTTTAAGTCAACCATTTTCTTTCTCTTTTTCTGGCTTTATCTGAAAATTAGATATGGCAAAGAAAAAATGAAAATTGCTAAATATATGAGAGTATTATTGTCTTTGTGTTTATTCCTCTTTGTTCTTTCCAGTGCTTGGAGAGACAACTTGAATTGTCTAAAGCTGATTAACATTCTGTGCTGTGAATGGGTGCTAGGTTTCATGTATTGTTTGTAAAAAAAAAAAATATATAAAAATGGATGCATTCATGTGGCATATTGGGACTCTTCACATTTTGGCCAATGCGTATTATGATTTTGACATCATCATCCTCTCCTTGTCTTTTTTTTTAAATAAGGATACACCTCTATATTATCATCTGTCTTGTAGCCACTACCGACTTGGCCTTTTAACTTGGCCCCATTCTGCTGTTAAATAAACAGAAACAGCAGGATTTCGCTAGAAGCAGAGGTGCTTCTCTGGGATTACAGAGTTCAGACCTCACCTGCTGTCAAAAAGCATGTCAGTTTGAGTCAACACTGAATCACCTCCATACTGGGAGTGTGTGGGCCTTGCCAATTTACGCCCCTTTATAACACCCATTCTCACCCCTTTTTGGAAGGAGACAAAGCCAAAGAGCTCAGCGAATCCAATTTAGTCAGAAAGCCATTCATTTTCCCTTTTCCCACGTGCATGGCAATGATTATTGCAAAACTGATGAAAGATGGCTAATTAATCCAGATCTTTTTTTATTTTATTTTTCTCTCTCTCATCCCTCACCTTTTGGTTTTCATTAACACATAAAGACTTTGCTTTTCTACCCTCTCTCGCATGTCTTACTGTACACCACTACAACCAGGACTCCAGTTAGAATTAAGCATCTCCAACACAAAACCTGTAAAAAACCATAATGTAAGAGCCACCTAATTTTCCCTCTACTGCCAGCAGCATTAATTTAAATTTTTAGTTGCACACGCACACAAAGTCACATGAGATCCACCTGGAACCCAACAAACACAATTGAAAAATGAGAAATCTCCCTGCAGAAAAGTAATCACTTATTATTGGCTTGATTAGTACATTTTAAATTGATATTTTAATAACTGTCTGAAAAGATTAATCATGATGAAATAACTGCACTTTTTCCTCATTCACCTGTTTGCAGTGTGTGATTTATATACGGATATTACACATGTAATTGAATAGTCTAAGACCTTTCCATTGGATAATAAAGGTAGAGTAAATTAGTGGCTCAGTTCATTAAAGGGTTTGTTTATTTGCAGCCGTAATTTATTTCCCAATAAACTCTCTACTTCATCACTAAAATGTCTGTTCATAGCAAGTTGGGAAATGATATGAAGTTATAAACAGTGTCAGTTTACACATTGTTGCATCAGTGTGTTACTTTGCATCGTAAGGTTTAACAAGTTAAAGTGCCTTACCATTTAAAGGCAACCTTCAAATCTGTCCTAGAAATTTTATTGCATGCCATTTTCCTCTCTATAGTGATGTATTATTGCCATTATTATGATGTAGTCAGTCTAGTGCATCCCTAGAAACAGCAAGAGGAGAAAGTAGATATACGGTCTTTTTGCCAGCTTTGCACTAATGGGCAGTGACCTCATCCTCGACACTGCCATACGTATGCACCTGGTCCATTGAATTCAGCAGCAGTTAATTCAAGTCCCAAATTTTGTCCAAACGGTTGCATTAGCAAGGATTTGCTGTTGTCCACAGCTGCAAGGAAGAGGTTAGAAGATCAATTCAGCACGAGTTTGCCAGAGGAATAGCATTTTGTCCTGCCATAATGTGTTGCCCATTATTTTCTCACTGCATGCATACACACACACACACACACACACACACACACACACACACACACACACACACACACACACACACACACACACACACACACACACACACACACACACACACACGTGTGCACACAAACTTCCACTCCCTTTTCACTTTCTATCTCTGCCACACATACAAGCACACTTTGTATTCAGGCAGTCATGTGCTCGTCATGTTCTGTCAGCATTTGGGCAGTGTTTCATTGTGCCATGGTCACACTGTCATTTCACACTACACTGACCACCCAGTAATTATTCTATTTACCCACTGCTAAAAGGAGGGGGGAGCCGTAGGGGGGCTGCAGCACAGTCCAACGCGTTATGTAGCTACAGTATGTCTTTTTCTTCTGATTTTGTCTCTGTCTCCAGTTGTGTTCTCTGATTGTCTCATTTAACTAATTCTAGAATCATTTTCTGTCTCAGTCACTTGTTATGTCTCTGCCCATGGTTTAACTTTGTCTGCCTGTATTTATTGCCCTCAGCCTCTTTTTCTTCTTCTTCTGTCTTCATGTTCTTAGCAGGCATGAGAAAGAAAAGGAAATTAATTGAGCTTAAAAGGTCAGCTGAAAAAATAATTTCTCTCTTTCAAGTAAAACTATCTGGCACTTGTGTCATTTGGATTCTTTTCTCTTCTTCCTCTGGATAGTTTTGGTTGTAGTAGTTGTATTGTTGCACATGAAGGCCAGCACATTGGCTGATGAAGCCACAAATATAGCCAGAGAATGACAAAACCAAAATGATAAGTAGCTAATAAGCACTGCAAGAGTGAGGACTTAGAGCACCTTCAATATTGCTGTGACTATACGGAGATCACCTTAGTCAGTGGTTGAGAAGATGACGCGTAGGATTAGAGGTTTCAAATTTGATAAAAGCAACCATGACTGGCCGCTGGTAGGAGTGTAGGAAAACCACATAGCCCCATAACCCTTTTTGGGGATATGGAAATCAGGCACAGTGGTCTGAATAAGTTATAAGGGACTCCACAGCTCCGATTTCCTTTTAGTCATTTCCAGTTGTTTATTGACATTGACAGTACTCGCACTTTGGCTGCTATTACCAACCTGTGATTTCAGGACCGGCTCTACATAGTTTGCAAGTTAAAGCTAAAAGCTGACTCTTACACCTGAGGAGGGTATTTTGTTGATAACAACGCAACAAGATGGACGCTCACTGTGACATTGTCCCTTTTTTCCTACACTGAAGAGATCACACTCTCCAAAACATTATTCTCAAGTGGAGACATAGTGAGTGGTGAAACATTATCTGGTGCCATTTGCTACTTGCCTTGCCCAACAACATGGGGCATTTTAGAGGAGTTCATCCATTAACCTTGCCTTGGGGTATGAGACTACCCATATTCCCCAAAAATACCTCACCCAAGAGACCCACAACATTGCAGCTGAGCTTACCTTAAGATGTTAAAATCCATTAATCCTCTTAAAAAAAAAAACCTTGCTACTCTCAAAGTGTTAGCAAAGACAGAAACTAAGTGAACCTCAGGTGGATGTCTGTGTGAGGATTCACTATGAAGTAAATGCTGACAGTTTGTGGTTAAAAGCCTGCTTTCATGTGGGTTTGTTATTTCTACTTTATTCTGTATGTGTGTCTATTCTTGTGTGTATGTGGGTAGCGTGTCCAATTAGTGAAACAGACAGGTAGCTTACTGTGAGGATCTCTGTGCCCCCCAAAGTAGCAGACTGCTAGTCATTACTAGAGACAGGGCCTGTCTGCACTGTGGTCCAACAAAGACTTACCAATAAGACAGAAAGCTACAGTCACTCGCGCACTCTACCTCTTTGGCTGTCTGTAAAGAGATAAAGAAGAAAAATATAAAGAAACACACGCGCACACACACTCCTGCAAATGATCACATTCACAGGTAGGTCAGGTTTACTGGTCTCTGCACTTTGACAGGTGAAGACTTAGACAGGTGTCTCCTAACAGGACAGCACTGGCTAATGGGTTACATTTTTCATTGCTGCATTTAACAGCAGCTTTTCATCAAGCCATTGTTTTTATTTTGTTGATGTGAATAGAATCAGAATTAGTCTATTTGCCATTACAGTAAAAAAGGATGCAGGGGTGGGCTGATTTTACTTTTTCTCCCCCGATATTGACTCTGATACATTACCTCAGGGGAATCTGCCAATACTGATTCCCAATCCGATAACAGTGCTTTTTCCTAAATTTAAATTATGCATACCACACTGTGTGGAAGGAAGTGTGAGGTAAGGCCAGGGATTGCTGTAGTGGTAAACACTGACTCAGCAGCCCACACACTGAATGAATGTGACTGATAGCGGAGATACAGTCTTTTATAATTAAATTGACAAAGTTACTGTATTAGTTTGTGGATCAGACTTATAAATGTCAGTATCTACCCTGATATCAATCCATGTATTTATATGCAATTACTGAATGGATCGGAGTGGATCCCATGTCAACTCTGATCATGGACATCGCAGTTATTATTATAATAGGAAAAATGTGTAACTTTGTGTATTGCTACCACTGCTACAAGGACAACAGGACCTCAAACAGGGACGAGGGACATTTAAAACACAGTAGTCTACCATAGTGTGACACACTGTATATATTCAGCCAAGCAGTGCAACATGCAGCAGGCCATATGTAATACTGTATCCTCCAGGCAAAGGAAGAGATTAATGTGATAACAGTGCATTTTATTGTGCAAAAATAATGTGTGTACATTATTCACTACACTTGTTGTGCTTTACTGATTTGAAAGCAACACTTTTTCAAAAGAAAAGTGAAGTTGTTTAAAGAAAAGGACCTTTTAAATTAAATTACACACAAAACTGGAATTGAAATTGTTGATGATAAAAAGGCTAGTGATGGGAAGTGATAGCAGCGAAACGCTCCAAAGAGCATGTCTCACCCGATGTCACTCACAACTCGAGTGAGTCATCCAACCGCAAGTTCTCCTGATTGAAAAGTTATCAGCGATGAGATGTCACACACAAACACACGTGCACATGTGCACCTTATCTTGTTCCCGCATGTCACCTGTTTTAATGAAACACTCTCCTTATCCCCTCCCATCTCTCTCTCTATATATTCCCACAAAGTGAGTTTGGTGGGGATCAATCAGCCGGGCTAACAGAGTGCGAATTGTTCTCCTACATTCCTATCTCCCCTCAGCACTTCAGTTGTCAGCGTATGAAGATACGGGCGGAGTTCTGTCTGTCTTCAGTCCATAACTTGTAGTTGTTTTTGATTGCTATTCCCATTTGAGGACAGAGACTTTGTAAGTGTTTCAGTGGAGTTGAGATTAAATTTGGTGAAGGTTTTGGGTGTTGTCATATTGTGACATTTGAGTTTAGCATTTAACAGTCCTGCATCACTTAGCAAAGGTGGGATAAGTGATTATTATGACTACCAGAATAATCATTGCTACTGAGTTATGTCAGTCCCTCACAGGCTTTATGAACTAAATCTGTAGTTCTGATTTTATATGATTCTAAAGTAAGATTTCTGCCTGCTGAAGTATAATGTTGTGGATGTTATCCTTACGGCAGTATCATGAAAGCTTTACAAAGCCTCTAACAATACGTAGATGCAGGAGCTGTCATTCCTTCTGATCTCACCCCAGCCATGACATCTTTGATCCTCTCTTCTCTTCCCCTCCACTCAGCGTAATATTAAAAACCAAAAGTACAATGCCATGGCTGCTGCTTTAAAGGAACCCAAATCCTTGTCATCAAACATTAATAACCATTCACACACCACACACACACACACACACACACACACACCAACACCAACACAAACAACACCAACTTTAGACACAGAGAATAATAAAATGCTACGCCTTTACGATCTTTCCTTTTTCTTCTTATTGCTTTATTCCCCAATGTCACGCTTTGCAGTAGCGCAGAACTTGAGCTCTCTTCATAAAAACCACACACTGCCAAGGTGAGACAAAAAAATAATGAGAAACTTTAACGATTTGAGCCTAAATCATTCTCCCCCAACTCTGCACGTATTTATGCAAAATGTCACATGCAGAAAGCAGTTGGAGTGTTGTTTTGCTTCTTCTCCCTGCGAAAGTTAGCTATCAAACTAGCTGGGGCGGCTAATGTTTTTCTAATAAGAGCTCACCTTTAATTTCAGTCAAACGAGGCAGTTGGTGCAGATTAGCAGAGGCAATTTTCTGCTTCAGATTCCATTATTAAAACACTCCTGCTATCAGAAAGTTTCTCTTGTTGAATTGAGAAAAGAATGAGTTTTTTTTTTTTTTTTTTTTTAACTTGAGCTTGGATTAATACCTTGGGGCTATTGTTGCTGTTATCTTCTACTCTTAGGGAGTAATTCAGAATACCAACCAGCTGTCAGAGTGCAAAGTCAAACATCAACCAGTCGTATAATTTTAATCATGTGATTGAAACTCTTCCCAACAGATTTTAAACTGACTAACACAACAACACCATTTTTGTTTTCAGTGTATGCAAATCATCTGTTTTAAAAGGCTTACCTTGGCAAATTCTCCTTTCAATCTCATGTGGACATAATGTCCTTTTTAATTTGAATGAGAGACATTCAGCCCCAAATCCTATATACAGTATCATAACATTATTAGATATTTTAATAATAACTCAAGCCAGCTCCTCAGATGAGTGTATCCAACTTGCTTTAACATGATTAAAACTTGTCTATTCTTGTTAACATGTGTGTACTATATAGACCTTATCAGTGGCCCATCTGACTGACCGTTAGCAAAACATTACACAAAGAGAACTAATATTCATCTGCCACCCTGAGCACAAAGTGATGTGGCACCACATGACATGGCAGAGGTACAATGGGTTACTGTTTGTCCATGAGAGCTGAGGGTTGTTTGTCATTTAATATGTCACTGTCATGTTTGTTCTCCCTCTCTCTCTCTCTCTCTGCCTCTTTTTCTCTCTCTCTCTCCCCCTCTCCATCTCCCTCTCTCCCTGGCTGCATTCACTTCCCTTTTCATGAATATTCTCTCCGTCAGTGATTTATTTAATCCTGTCGCTCTACCCTCCACTGCACACGCAAGCACACATGGGCACACATACTGAGACTACACAAGACACACACCAGTGCAGAGGAAATTTTCCCACAGTTTTCCATGTGTACAGTTTATCTTGTCTGCGTGCGCACACACACACACACACACACACACACACACACACACACACACACAAGCCATTGTGTGTGTGTGAATCTCAGGTGGTCAGCCTCCCAAAATAAAAAGGCATGTCCCATCATGTCAAATGAAGCCATGCGTCTCATTCCTCATCAAACCAAACACTAATTCTGTCTCTGTGTCTCTGGCTCTTTCCGCAGTACAGTCTTGTATACAGCCTGAAATTATCATTGCAGGATAACAACATGAAGTTCATTATACATTTACATTTATATCAAGTTATGTCAAGAAAGAAATTGACAAGTCACCCTTTCTGCTGTCTGAGATGTCTCACTAAGGTTTGTACTCTACAAAATTTTAGACAATAAAGTGTCACACAGAGGGAGCAGAGAGAGGTACAGGATCCCTCTTCTATTCTATTCTATTCTATTCTACTTGGGGTTTAAAGTTCATTCTTGACCTTGGAAGCAGCAGTTCATAAAGTAATCCTTCAATAAGTACCATTATGTTGATGTTCAGGAGCTTTCAATCACAACACATGATCATCATCAGCAGATGGAGTTTCTGGATTTTTTTTTCACACTTCAACTATTTAATCATGTTGGCTCAAATTTGAGGTTAAACGTTTATTCTTGCACTTGCACAAATGAGAATGGCTTTAGGGGCTCTAAAAAAAGACATTTGAACATATAATCACATGACAACTGGGCAAACTGTGGATGAAGATCACATGATATAGTAGAAAGCCCCAGAACAGTTGCTGAATGAACCAGTGTGTGTGTTTATTCTGTTCTATTCTACTGTATTCTATTCTATTTGATTTATCTATTTATTCTGTTGTGTTCTTTTTTGTTGCTAGTCGGCTATGTGTACATGAGATCTTGTGCAGGATGCAGTACTGTGAATGATAAGTTATGTGTCTCTGTCTTTGTGTGTATGCATTTGCATGTGTGTGTACATATCCATATTCCAATCCTCCCAGTTACGAGTTCTGTCACAACAGCAGGTAAATTACCACAAGCAACAGAGCACTCAAGGATTACCCTCGTGTAGGATTAGCATTCACTACCTGTGTGTGTGTGTGTGTGTGTGTGTGTGTGTGTGTGTGTGTGTGTGTGTGTGTGTCTGTGTGTGTGTGTGTCTGTGTGTTTTTGTGGGTGTGGATGTGATTGTGTGCTTTTGTCTACACACATGTACTGTTTGTGTGAGTAAGATAAAAAGAAAAGGGAAAGTTTGACTTTGACTCCTAAGCTGCTTTGTGTATGCATAATTCATGTGTCTCCACAGGCTGCACCTTGAAGCCTTGGAAACTATCTTAGCTACTCCAACTGCAGCTAAAACAAACCTCAAACAATCTCAAGTGTTTTATTTTCTTTTGCTCATCATAAGCTTTAATGACACAAACCAGAAATTGTTGGTGCTGCTGTTACTGCAATTTCAACTCAGTTGAACCTTGAAGAGTCAGTAAGGTTTACTCACCTGTACCTTGTGTCTTGATTTAGAGCAGCCAGTTCTGGTCTATTGTCTTTTTATTTGTGCAAACCTGATGTTGAAATTTCAATTGGACTAGTGATCCTTTTTTTAGAGTCCCATAAATATTTAATGTCATTAAAGGAAGTATGGCTCAATATCTGACAAAGAATCAACAGTGGAGAATACTAATCAGTCAGTTCTCTTTTGTTGACATTTTTAGGCAATACTGAATAACGGGTAGCAACACCTGGTACAAAACTACTGCTTTAATTTCTAAAACATGAGGCTCTATTAAAACAGGCAATCCATTGAGTCACAAAGGAACAACAGGATGTTTGCAGCCAAGAGATTCGAGCACATAACAAATGTTTTCGGCTGGTACTGCTGTGTTATAATCACACTGATCCCCCTCTCCACCCTCTGCTTCTAGACCCCGGCAGGCTGCGTCTGTGTGCACTGAACTTCAGACCAAGGTGCTCCAGTGCTACAGAGAAAATCCACAGCAGACCCTGCACTGCTCCAGCCTGGCCAAACAGTACATGACCTGTGTCCAGCAAGCTAAAAAGGTAGGCGAGGGCTATTTACAGTATGTGTGTGCATAAGAGAATGAAGAAAATAGTATTTGTGGACAGGATGGTTGTGTGAATGCTTGGTTTTGTGGGAGGGTTAGGTTGTAATATGTGTCAGCATTTCCCCATACGTAGGGCTCTGATTAAGACCCACACTGATAGATAAAATCACTCAGTTTCTCATTCAATTTAGGTAAATCTTTCATTAGTACACCTCATTTCACTCTTTTCAAATTAATTTTTGGCCACACACACGTCTGAGTTGTGTGTGCTGTAGTAACTGAGCGGGGACTAGAGGGTTCGCTGTGAGCAGTCGCCCAGCTAGCGTCCACCAATAGTCTAATAGATGTGAGGCGTTTAGGGTAGATCTGTAAATTGTAGCTACAGAAAATTACCTTGGTTACCTCAGTCACACACCACCCACTACCACAAATAAAATCTCAACCTTTGGGAAACAGTTTATGTGAATGTTGAATGTGTGTCACAGGTAACACTGTGCTTCCCAACTTTAAATCAATTTCCCACTCCCTTTGTTTTTTCCTTTGCCATTATCACTCCTTGCTCATTCCCTTTGATTGACACACTTGGCCAAAGTATTTGTGTAGCTCCCGTTCCTTTAAAGATACATTTTTTAATTTGCTTGCAGTCTTTTATTTTTAAAACCATAGAAGGATAACAGTTAATTAGTCAGACCTGGAAGGAGCTTGACAGTGAGTCTGACAGTGGAACAAAAAGGTGAAGAGACAAATAATCCTTTCAGTCCTTATACCAAATCGGTTAACTTCTGAGAATTGTAATCTGCATGTTGGTTACTTTGACACTTCAAACAGGACGCCAAATCAATGAGACATGCTTATTGAGTGGATTTATAAGTCACCAGGCATAGACTGTGTTTTGGAACTTTCTGATAGGAAGATTACACCGTTATTAGTGTATTAAAATCAGTTTTAGCATTCAGTGCTTTGAAATGCCTTCTGCTTTCTGCTGATGCTTTTCGCAAATAGTGTTCAGACCCTACGCTTATCTACAAAGTGCTTATTTTACCCAATTTCTCCATCAAAAAACAATAATGAATGGAGCAATTTGCACATTATTATCGTGACAAAATACACTGATATGGCTCCAAACTAGATAAAAGACAAAACAACAATTGGTGAATTTGGCAGTTTAAACAGTCGATAAAAGCAAGGCAAAAGCTCAAAATAAAAGCAATCGCTCTTTTTAAACTGGTTCAAAAGATCCATTTGCCAGGGGGACGGTGCCCTTTGGGGGAAAAAAACAGTGTATATTTGTTTGTAAAGGAGTCAGTGTTTGGTGAGCATGTTCTGTATAAATTCAGTTTGTGAGTGTTTTAAAGAACAGGTAGTAGTGCAGAGTAGAGGCAAGCTGTTTTTCTCTTTGTAAAATGTGAGGCATTTGTTTAATTCCGATTCAATCAGGCATATCCCTGACAGAGTGAGTGTGAATAAGAGTCAGAGACAGAAAGAAAGGGAGGGGCACTGAGTGAGTAAAAGGGCAAATAAATGAAAAAGTAAAAGATATTGTATCGAACATGGTGAGTGTTTTGGGCTGAAAACAGACAGACAGGTCAGACTCTGAGCTCACACTATCTTCTGAAGAGAAATTGGAAGTTTTTCATAAGTGGTTTGGATTCCAGACATTGCCGCTCTATGGTTGACTTTAGAGGGAGAATAAGAATTACTGTTCAATTTCTGGTACAGCACACCAAACTACTAAATATCTTTGAACTATATTCATATGATAAAATGTTTTTTTCTGCCTGGAACTCCTATATTTCTAAAAGTTGTGGCCTTTTTTTATTTTTTTTTATTTCAAATGGTTGGAGAAGGAAAGTCGTGATCTGAAGCATTTTATCACCAAAATCTTTTCTGTCTAACCTTTCTTTCTTGGGATAATCTAACAGAGATTAAACCTTGCTTTTGAAGAGTGACCTGCGCTACTCTTTTGAAGAGGGTGGGATTTTCAGGTTGACCTTTAAGACTTTTGAAGAGCTATGTCCCAAGCTCAAACTTTAAGAGGCATATAAATGTTCCTAGATTTAAGATATAAAAGTGTGAAAATAAAAAAAAAATCATATTTTAGTGTCTTATTAAACTACATCCATCAAATATCACCTCTTTCTTTCTGACTTATCCAGGCATCTTGTGTGTTATCTCCTCATCCACGACTCTTTCATGCTGCTGTCACTGTTGATCCATCTCTTTCCCCTCCAATTCCCATCCTCCATGCACCCCTCTTCCTATATTAAAACCTCTATCACTGGCATTAACCAGTGCATTAGCTCAGATCTGCACTGCTGGCCATGGAGCTCTGTTAGGTCTTAGCTAGGTTTGGCTAGGAGATGCACATATTCACAGAAAAGCCCTTTCCAGTTAGTGAACTTCAGCAGCTGATTGTAATATTGTGCTGTAGTTTAAGAGCTGAAACCTTGATCCCAGTGCTTCAGTCAGACTTTACTTGAATCTCTTGCTGTTATAATTACTTGCATCCATATTCTACTACGGTCTCACGGTTCATTTACAGTATCTTTAACGCCAGAGGCAAGGATTGGACAGAATCATGTGCAGCCCAATGAGAGTAGGCAGGAGGGGTCAGTGAAAGTAGCAGGGCATAAAGAAGCCACAGAGAAAAAGAAGATGGGTGACATAAATGTACATGTAAACATGTAAAATCATACAGTTGGAAAAAAAGCTTTTCAAGACTTATGTCAAGAACTTAAGATTTTCTTAGTTTTTATGGAATTATTTACTAATGCAGGTTAAAAATGTGGATATTCAAATAGCACCTTGGAATGACTGAGACTGGGTCAGAAAGAGAGGGGAGACGAGTAACGGTGCCACCAGAGGCTCCCAATCAGTCAGACTTAATGAAAAGAAATGAGTGGGCAGTCCCAAGACCCCTCTGGACACGCAGGCAGCTGTCCAGTCTGCCTGTCTATAAATGGATCTGACAGAGCCAGCAGCTTGGCAAAGAAGAGCACTTGGACAAGAGTTTAACTAGGAAAAGTTTTAGAATTGCTGCAGGTGGTTAAGGGTCAACAGGGAGCAATACGCACTGCACATGTAGTCATGAGAGAGAGAGCAGTGCATCATATTTCATTATGAAGTATTATGTTCTGTAGACCCCGGAGGAAGCATTTTGTTAAGGTTGAGACTGTTTAATAATGGAGGTTTTACCTTTCGCTCAACATGGGTGCCTCTGTGCTTGTTCCAAAAGTGGAACAGAAGGTTTGATCATTTATGTCAAGGAGGTAATTACATTCATCTAGCATGAGCTCATCTGTTGTCTGTATTGCACATGGAAAGTGAAGAATGACATAGCAAAATGCCACATGTTTTGATTCATTGTAGTCAGAAAATATTATTAAAACAACTGGCCAGATAATAAACAGTTTACCATCTAAATGCTTTAAAGTAACATGAGATTTTTTTTATTTTTTTTTATGATGGATCTTTTAGGAACAAATATTTTTTGAATTCCATTACTGTAGCTCAGGCCGACATAGATGACCTCCTTAATTTTGTAAGGCCACTTCTCTTCCACATTGGAGGACAGAAATAATACTCCAAAAAAGAAGCACTTTACAGAGAGAAAGAGGTCAATTTTGTTTAAACTAACACGCTGAATAAACTGGCTGTTCATGGGCAGATGAAATAGTGAGCAAGTTAGAAAAGACACAACATTTTCAGCTTTGTGCAACAATAACATGACTACTAAATAGACGAAAAAGCTTTTAGCCTGGTGAAAACCTCCCGACAGCTTAAAAGCTCTGTTCTTTTGTTATCTGTATGTGCTTGTAAGGATTTTCTAAAGCAGACGCATTCTTCCCTGCGATTAAAGGGAGAATGCTGTATTTTCCCCCCAAAATTAATCTTTGTCTGAAGTTGATAACTTATGGTTCACGCTTTTCTTGAATATAAATTTATCTTTCTCTCTTTTGTCTCTCTCTGTACATGAAGCTTGACGTCTATCAAATATCATCTATTTGCCTGAAGCCCTAACTCTCTTCCTCAGTTTTCTGGTATTTTCCATATTCTCCAGTCAATTTTAAGTTCATTGTCTCAATATAACTACACATATACACAGGATACCTAGTTTAAGCTTAAGTTAAACTTTGTGTGCATGAATTGCACAGTAGCAGGCCCCTACTGTCTTGTCCGGGGTCTGTCAGTTCTGTCACTTCCACCCAGCTGCCATTGGCGTTTATGGCTTTCCAGGAGTTTATTTATGTAAACTCTACTGTATATATCTGTTACATGCCATCCGCTTGTCTGTGTTTGTCAATCAATCTGCCAATGCAACCACCGCGCTGCTTATCTGTCTTTTTTCAGCCAGTGTCCTGATCTGAACATCACCAGAGTATCTATCTCACTTTCTCTGTCTCCCGCTTGAAGTCCATCCAACTCACTATCTACAGTAGCACAGCCTTCCTTATGTGTCACTCAAAAGTTCTTTTATGTTTTAATGTTGATTCAGGCATACACACATACACACACACACACACACACACACACACACACACACAGTATATATACATATATATATGCACATTTTTCACATGTTCTTCCCTCAGCCATCCATTAAAGACAGTCTCTTCAGGATATGGCCTCGCACCTCCTCTCTGCTATCACTCCCCTGTCTCTCTCCTGTCAGTGTCTCTGGTCATAGGCTATTGTCATGCATATGGGACCTTAAGTGTGTGTGAGTGTGAGTGTGTGTGCGCGTGTGCGTGCGTGTGCATGCGTGTGTGTTGGATGCAGGGTAAATGTCAGCTCACCAAGGCCCAGCATTATCATGAAGCTTTGTGGGTTTTGTCTCTCTTTGGCTCTTTGGTGTGATGTTAGGCAGTATTGTATACATTACCACTATATGGTCATTGTCATTGGAAGCTTTCATACTCATCCCACTGTGTGGTTGCATGTATGTGTGTTTGCCCCCTTTACCTTTCATCGCCTGTCCTCTCTTTTAACCTCCTTCTCAGTGAAACAAAACACAGCCATCCTCAAAGTCACCTTCAATAACAAACACTTCTCAAACCACCACTTGCTTTAAGCATCACCCCCACAACCCATTCCTCCACAATACTCCAAGCCTCTAGTGCCAACCATTTGCAGAATGCTAATGCTAGTGCTGTGCCATTTAATACCATCAGCAGGGGCCAATGGCATTGGAGCAACACTGGTTGGTTAAGTGCCACTCTGTGTTTCCCCTGATTGCCCTGGCTTTGTGGAGCATTGCTATAACAACAAAGTATGTGGAACAGGTGCTTTTGTAAATGCGTACATGATTCTATTTTTAAAGGTAATCAGAAATCTGTCTCAATTACAGCTTTTAACAAGTGCAGGAAATGAGGATGCAAATAATAGAAATACCGAAAAAAAAAACATGGATTAAATCAACACCACTCTGAAACAGTGGCTGCACCTCTTGCTGATGTGGATATTGATGGGTAGATTTTGAAAGTACAACAAGATTTGCATGTTAATGATTATCCTATTAGTCATAAAATGGCCCGACCTGCTTCGCTGTATTGGAAAGGGATATTTCACTTCGCTACCATCCCACGGAAATCGTCTCATTTCACACCTTTTTTTGATCCAGACAATCGCAGCCTATAAGCTGGACAGTGTGGAGTGACAAGAGGCTTACATCTGTGGTTTAAATTAAATGGCAGTAATCACTGTCACACATGACGTTGTATACATCAGTGATATCTGTGACATTGTTAAGAGTTTTAAAGACCTTTGCCCTGTGTAAGGCTTGTAAAAGAAGGTGTTGTAAGCAGAACAGGTAAGCAGAAGCAGAAAACTGTGCCAAAACAGAGACGAGTACGAATCTGAAGGAAGGTTAGAGAAGCACAAACCCACAAAAAAGTTGTCTGTCCGTGAAGGCACCAAGGATTACATTCACAGCTGGAACAACCTATGATGTGGTGAAGTAAAAACCTGTGTTTGCACATAGCAATTAAAAACCCTACTGTTTGTACACAGCAGCTCTTAGAAATGTCCTGTCAGGATGTAAATACAGCTGGTGGGATAAGCAAGTGTTCATGTGCCTGCCATCAGCAAATGAGATTAACAAAGAGAAAGATATTCTTAAACTATTTGGAATATTATGTACAGTATGCTTCTGGCTAGTTTCAAGGTGAAGTTAACAACATAGTGACCATGGAAATAGTTACTGTTGAGTAGAAGATGCTGCAGTCAGGGGACACTAGAGAGCATGTGTTTGTGTTTTTGGGCTTTTATCCAATTTGCATTTCACAGTGCCAGAGTCAGGACGTTTTGGCTGGTGCTCACTTTTTCATGGAGCTGTATGATGGCTCAGGCTGGATTTAAGGGACAAGTAAGGTTTGGTTAAGGTTAAGGTATGTTCTAGTGCAGGAGTGATTACTCAATTAATTGATTTGATGATTGATAGAAAATGAATACATGGACTGTATACATGTAAATTATTTTTTGAGAACATAGCTTGAATATAAACAAACAAAAGAGAAACACAATAAATCCTTTGTAGTAACAATATCCCCACAGTTATAATTAAGTGCAAAGCAGTTTTGTATATATACAAAGTAAATGAACACATGGCAAATTGCTTTACATTGGACACAACACATTAATCCTTACCCTGAAAAAATCTAGTACAGGTCTTTTAAAACACACCTCCTTTATCTTCATTATAAAATCTCAGTCTCTACAGATATAGTGTTTGCCATTTCTCCCAACTACAATCGTCATACAGAGTCCAATTTCCACATTCACAAGATGATCTTTCTTTCGATCACGATTTCAAACAAAACAGCCATTTTTTCTTTTAACTAACTTTTGTTTGGAGTTAGTTGTCTCCAAGAAACACTATGAGGAGATCAGGTTCCCAGTGCTTCTCAAAAGCCTCTGAAAAACAATGAAAGATGCTAATCCAATACATGTAAAGTTTACTGCATGACCAAAAATAATGTGTTAAATTACTGATAATACACTTACATAGATTACAAACTGGAGAAACATGAGTAAAAGAGCTGTGTTACTTTTCCTTGGAGTAATAGAGTCTGTGTAACGCTACAAACTGTATAGGGGTATGTCTGATATAATTATATGACCGAACAATCATGTATGCTCTTTAAACATTCATCCCAGATATCATCTTTTAGTTCTACATTCAGATTGTCCGCCTACGCCTGTTTAAGTCATGCTGAGTTCTTTTATATAGGATCTGATTAAAAAAAAAAAAAAAAAAAAGAGAAAAAGAAAACCCTCCTGCGAGTAACAGGATCAAATTTATTTATTGCCTCCAGGGACTCATGCTCATCCAAAATTTGAAAATTGGGCATATGCTTCCTGACATAGTCTCGAATTTGTAAATATCTGAAAAAACTGCAGTGATATTATAAACTGTACCTGTGCAAATGAAGCAAAGTTCTCATTAATATATAGGTTGCCTATTTTACAGATACCTCTGTTTCAAAGTGGAAAAAACAATATCATTCAGGCCTTAAAAAATAGTTTTATCCGCTTTCAGATTTTTTAAGTACTGCCAACTACAAAGCTAATTTTCCCACATTTTACAGTTAAAAGATACATTAATTAAAGGTAAACTAATTGTTAGTTGTGACCCCAGTAAACTCTCACTGCAGTTATGATGGTCAGCATTAGAATTCGGAGATAGGGATTGCATTATGCATCAGTGATGGTCAAGAGTGTTAAGTGTGTCTACAGTCTCACCTTGAGCTCCTTTCAAGGCCCTCTGAGTTTTAGGAACAGAGTATAAAGAAACATAGATTTAAGGAAAAAAAAAGAATATAATGCTGGTTTTGTATGAGTGTGCGTCTGGAGTGAAGAGTCTATGGGTGAGGAGTCTGGAGTATGTGGGTTTACAGATGGGTCCTCACATGTTTAAGTGCTGTGGGCTTTTTTCTCTCTTAATGTCACTTCCATCAGTTGTGTCATGTGTGTGTTTGTGTGTGTTGCATGTCTGTGTATGTGTATGTCTGTCAGTATCTGAGCAGCTATTCAGCTTCTTCAAAAGATTTTAGTTGACATTTTCCACACAAACCACTATTAACCACAAAGTCACCCACGTTCAACATTCAGTCCTAATAAAATGTTTAGACTGCCACCCATGAAAAATACTCTGTTATTTCCCTGCCCTCTGAACATAGCAAATCCCATCAACAAAAAATCAAGACGTCTTATTCAAACCTGTTCAGTTTGTCCAGGTGTAGAAGTTGATTGATAGGGAGAGGAGGAATTCTGCCATTTCCAGCTATAAAGAGAAAAAAACAGGATGAGTCTTTGTAGCAGGGATGTAAGAAGAAAAGACGGTGCCTGTCAATGGGGGAATGGATGGAAAGTGATGAAAGAGAGGAAAACGGGGCAGAAAAAGGCTAAGGAGGGTCTGTCAGTGAGGAAGGGTTAATAGAAAACTGTAAGAGAGAGATACAGTAGGGATGACTGAATGATGGAAGGAATGTAGAGAGGATGAATGGAGAGAAGTGGAGAGGTTCTGTCAGCGGGAGGATTGAGGGAATGGCAGAAAGTATTGAAGGAAGAAAGGAGAAGAGAGGAGTAGGCACTGTCAATCAAAAAAATGTCAAATTTTAGTGTGTGTGTGTGTGTGTGTGTGTGTGTGTGTGTGTGTGTGTGTGTGTGTGTGTGTGTGTGTGTGTGTGTGTGTGTGTGTGTGTGTGTGTGTGTGTGTGTGTGTGTGTGTGTGTGTGTGTGTGTGTGTGTGTCTATCAGTAGTGGCAGGTGGTGAGCCCCACTGTGAGCCTTGGCCTGCCTGCTAACTCTAATCTGATAACAGAGCCACTCTATTCAGCAGCAATCTGGCCCTTCAACACATGCGCACACACACAACCATATATACACACACCCAGACAGTTGTATATTGTAATATCCATCCCTGTCATTAATATCATTTTTATAGAATACTAGCTACTACTGCTACACTGATTATAGCTTATGTGTGATTGCTACTCACTGTAAAATTGTACTAATACAAACACAATGTCCATATTTTTCTCTCTGCCATTTTTGTTCTGTAAATGACCGTTATCATTTAGATTGCTTTATATATTCATTTCATACCATTATTTTGCTATGGTAAGGTGAAAAAAACCATTGACATACGCATATGTGTGAGAATATTTTGTACTCATATATGGCGTGCACACACATACTAGCTCACATATTTTTGTCTCTTTACGTCTCTCTCTTTCCCTCCTTCCATCTGAGCTCTGCTTCACATCCATCATTTCCAAGGCGACCACCCTGCGAAGGCAGAGGCCACATAAAGATTAGCTGTTCTCTCTCATGTCCTTCTCCCCCTTCCTCCAACACTCATTCTTTCTCTCTCTCTTTCAAATCTATACAACACTCCATCAGCATCCAGCTGAACATCTCCTCCACGCTGCACACTTTCTCTGTTATATGTGATCAGTTTCCTGCTGTCTGCTTTGAGCTGCCATAAGTCTCACTTAATTTGGCTGCAGATAAGGTGTTGGGGTAAATTATGACAAAGGGACTTGCTAGGTGACGACTGAGGTGCTCTTTTACTCCGTGAATGGAACTGTCATTAACATCTTAATCATCATATTGTTAGATGTGGAAGCTGCTCAATCTGTCTGACATGAGTTCATTTGGTCTGCAGTTTATGTGTACAGGTATGTTAAGATTTGTGTTAAAGGAATGGCTTCCTTTTTGGTCATTTTTAAGGAATATTATTATTTCTCCTGCTTATCCAGAGTGAGACAATGTTATGTATGTGTGCAAAAATAATGATTAATGTAACTACATTAAGCAATATCACCATGACATTATGTTGATAGGAATGCAGGGATCCCTGAATATGCCACTGAAAAGTAAAATGTATTTGTGTTCACTACAGAAAAGAACAAGACAAGACATGTTAAATTAAATAAAAATACAATATCCCACATGATTGAAACATTTTTTATTCAAAAGTTACCAGTGGAAAGAGACAGGAAATGTATGGAGAGAGTGAGGGGGATGACCTGTATCAAAGGTCCTCACCTCGAGTCAGACTGGGGATTTAGAGGCATGTAGGAGGCCTGGGATGGTTCCTATTTAACTCTAAACTGATACTCCACCCAAAATCTGTTGAGTATCAAATACTTGCCCCCTGTAGTCTTTATAGCGTAACACTGCCTAATGATGTAATAGAAAGTATTTGTACCAATTCATTTTGAAGGTGCAAAGCGACCAATGTGGAAACTCCAACACTACAAGCGGACCAATGGTATAACTTCAGCACTCACTCAGCAACAGACATTCATATTTATGGGGCTGGTCCAACTGTTGTGGTCTAGCCAAAAATTCAGGGGATGACCAAAGTCATCAGCTCTCATCCTCTTGGTGAATGGCTGCACAATATTTCATGGTAATCCATCTAATAGTTGTCGAGATATTTCGGTCTGGTCAAAAGTGGTAGGCTGACAGACGGCCACCGAGGCTAAAAAGATTCATAAGTTGATGGATGGTAATAAAACAAATTGCACTGTAAAATACATATAAGTTTGCCACTTGATTAAACCTACTGAGAAATTTTGCCCTTTAATTATCTGCTCATCCTTTAAAACATGTTTATATCAAACTAATTATCAACTGAGTTTTCATCAAATCACATTAGTGGCTGATGTTGAATCAATGACTGTTTAGCTGATGATTTACAGCCTGAGTGACTGATTATTCTGTTTAGCAACTTAACTAACTAAACAACTATCTGACTAAATCAATAGTCCAGTCAGTCAGTGCACCTCACTACCCAAACAACCGACTGACTGACCAACATACAGACTGACTGAATGAGCAGTTTAGACCTGTCTTGTGCACATTACCAACCCACTAACTGAGTGACTAAGAGGCTTCCTCAACTGGCTGACTAATTGACTGTCTGGCTGTCTTACTGACTGTGTAATCAGTGGATGGCTGTGTGTTTATAAAGCAGCCATAGCCACGGCCACTCTGTGAGTGTCTGATTGACAGTCCTGCCTGGCAACTGTCTCCTTCCCTCCAGAGAGAGGGAGAGAACTGAGTGCTGTTAGCACTGAGCAGAGAAGACAGTTATTGATTTTCTACTTGTCTATTATTTTTGTTTTTCACAGAGAAAAGGCAAGTGAGCGAGTCTAGTGTGTTTGTGTGTATGTGCGTGAGTGAGCATCTTATTATATGTGGTGCAGATGTGTGTTTACATGTTGGGCTGCTGCCTGTATGTTGCCCATTAGCTTATGACCATGGGTGTGAGCATCCCCCCCACGAGTGTACACTGTTGCTCTATCTGGTATCTACTCCTCATATTGCTCTCTAATTGGATGGAAACTGACAAGTGGAAGAAAACATGTGTTTGTGTGTCTGTATTTGTGTGTGCGAGTCAGTGTTTTCGTGTGTTTCAAATCTAATCTCCACAGACACTTTTCCATCTCAGCAAGAGTCAGTGATAATGAAGTGCAGTTGCTGGTTCAACTTTGCACTTTTTGAACCAACAGGGTGTAAAAATGAGTTTCAACTAATGTCAATAGATTGAGAAAGCGAAAATAAGAGAGAACAGCAAATTACATTGTGGCTATTTTAGACCTCAAAATAAAATTACTGCTATATAATGACTGGATTTGACAAATAGTCTAAAATGACCAGAAATAGTACAAGATTATGATCTTCATCTGGGATTTATTGCAGAGCAAATGGATTAAACTGCATTAGCTTTAACTTGGTGTACCTTATAAACTGGCAACTGAGTGTAAGTCTTAAATTCAGTGTAGACCTAGAGCTAGAGTATTTGGCTGCCCTCCCTGCCCAAGGTGATGTGCATAAAAAGCTTTTCCTGTCTTTGAATTATCCAAGTGTGGATGGCGGCAGTCCAAATTTGGGCCTGGGGCACCAAATTGAACTGTGTGTACTGTGGGAGGTGCTAGGGGTCAGTTTGAAATTCAGGAACTACTTCATACACTATGCATGAGGCGTAATGTCCCATCACACTGCTGTATATGAGTGTGGCAGTACTAACACACACTGCCGCCACACACTCACACATGCAAGCATATACACATACAAACGTGCATAAACTCCCTGCACACACAAACAGAGCCACTTTCACACAAATAGCGCATTTTCATGCATGTACACAGACACACACTGTCCCCCTTTATATCTCAGGACGTGAGTGGAACAGCAAAGCGAAATCCTCTTGTCACATTTGCCGCTCATCTCCAATTCAGTGGCGCAGGCTGCGATGCCCTCGGATGCACTTGGCAAGTGAACAGCTAACCTGCCCGCCAGCATATCTGCCTGCCAGCCGAGCGCTGAGGTAGTTAGCATGCCAACTAGCCCACCCAGCAGCCACAAGCTAATGCTTCACTAACCCTAGGTTGCCCTGTGTCTCTTTCTGTGACTGTGTGTTTGTGTGTGTATTGACAAAGAGGTGTTTAGTTGTACCTTATAGTAGACTAGCTCTCTAAAACATCAGCACACAGAAACCATCCTTAATAATTTTATCTCATTTTAAAACCTTGCCAAGTCACTTCAGAAGTATTTTGATACACAAACATTAAATGTGCAAGGCTGCTCTACAGGAGCTATTTTTTTCTCTCCTTTTAATCTTATCCTAACGTAAGCTTTTATTTATTTGTTAACTTTCAAAGAAGAGTGAGCAAGTAGAAGGATTTTTTTTTTTTGTGAATTTATTGTGTTTTAGAATGAAATTCTGTCACCCAAAGTTAGAACCCAGTAAGAAACCAGTTGTCTGTTAAGTCCTCAGAACAATCTGCTGTGGTCACATGCCAGTGCATGTCATTGTGTTTTTGTTTTTGAGCCAGTGACAAGTAATGGTCTTACATTAACAGTCATGTCCTACATATTAACTATGATTTAACTTCTTTGTTAGCGCACAAGATTAGTGTCAGTATATTAATCATTTCTTCCAGCAATTGATATACAGAGAATGAGACAAGCCAGGAGACCAAGCAGTAAAAGGCTAGCATCACAGCAATGCTACCTTCTCATTCACGTAGCTGTACAGTGAGTTGTGTTAAATAATTAGATGGTTGATGAGATTAACCATTCTTTATCTGTTTGACCTTATTTTAGGTCTATGGTAGCAAATTCCTGAAGGAAACTGTCCAAAAATTGGTCTGAGCCTCATGCAGAGCCTTTCTTTGCTCTGACAGACACTTGATTTTTATCCAGTATAATATATGCAATACAACAAATGCAGTAGGACAACCTATAACATTGTCGATTGTCAATATTACAAACATGTAGAAGTAAAAAGTTAAATCACATTGTTACAGTGCAGTGTTTGTGTGACTAGAACAATAATGAAAGAGGGGTTCTGCAGATTGTAGATGATTGTCTGGCTGGATGAGGAGCTTCAATGAAACCAACTGCTCCAGTCAGTGCATTAAATACAAATACACACCCGACGCACACCACCTCAGCCCCCTCCAGTCCTCCCATATTTTGCATGGATTGATAAATTAAATAAGGTTCTTTCAACTCTTTACCTTCATCCTTCACAACTGCCACGTATGCAACAGTGCAGAGCACTGATAAGCAAGTATAAGGCAGTTACAAGCTCTTGGATTTTAAGTAATTGTAGTTTAAGTGCCTTGCTCAAAGGTTGTTTTTGGTAGACAAGTTTATTTGAATTTTATTTTGTTCTGTTGCAGTTGTTGCTGTTGCACAGCAATTTCACAAAAAAATCACTGTGGTCAGTTTATGAGTGTGGCCAAAATATCTCACGTGTTGGTCTATTCAACCAATAAACCACGTCAGACCTACACCGCAGTTACTGTGATTCATTGGATTAGAGCTTAACGTGTCTGTCTGTCTGTCTGTCTGTCTGTCTGTCTGTCTGTCTGTCTGTCTGTCTGTCTGTCTGTCTGTCTGTCTGTCTGTCTGTCTGTCTGTCTGTCTGTCTGTCTGTCTGTCTCTAAGCGGCAGTTGTATTAGCTACAGGCCAAACACTTCCAGGGGAGAGGGTTCAATGTGCCTTGGTGTGTATACATAATGTTTCTATGTCTTACACTACAGATAAATTAAAATGTTGTCCAGTTAGTTGATTAAGTGCAAGATGCTAGTCCCCATCAAAAACCTGGTCATTTCAAATTAAATTGGTTCCTGTTCTCAAAGGAAGTTCCTGACAAATGAGTCCTGTATCCAAGTGAGTGAGGATCATCTCCCAAAATCAGAGAAAGAGCCTCAAAGAAACTCAAACTCAAACCTGTGGCTTCAGGTTATTGGGGTTTGTAGAACTGGAGTTATCTGCTTTCAACCTTGGTTGCCTGTAGCATGTTTTTACTAAAAATAAAGCAGTCTCTCTCTGGGCATGTTGTAAGTTACATAATTGCAATTTAAGTCAGTAATATTAAACAGATATTAATTTTAATTATCTACTCCAGACATCTAATTCTACTAGGAGAACGATTTAGCTGGACAGCTAGCTACCTGTACAGTCAAGACAAGACACAAGACAGCATTGACTGTACTTTGCTGTCAGTAGTCTAGGTTAAGTTTCAGGAAAATAGGTTAAGTTCTTAGCTTTCTCAAAGTGATATTGAGATATTTAGAGGTGGTACTTTCTCTTTATTTTTGGCCATGTGCAGTGTGACTCCTTGGCTGCTGTGTTTTTGCATGAGAGACTGGATTTCACATGATACAGGCTGACTTTTGTGAGTTTCCTCTTGGGTTCTAGTAATGTAAATTTATAATTTGACACTTTCTCTTCTTTTCTACCCTTCCCTCTCCTTGTGTCTCTCCTTCCTTTTTCAGAGCTCGCCGACGAATCATGGCTGAGAAACCCAAAGGAAGCAGGAGCTGAAGAAGCAGAAGGCACATCAGATCCATCCATTTCTTGCCTCCTGTCCTTCTCCTATCCATCTGTCCATCCATTTATTTAGCCACCATCACTGAATAACCACCTCCTCTTTCGCACTCACCACCCTTCTTGGTTTTTGAGTGTATTATCTTGACTTGTCACTCCAGAATGTATGATGTGTTGATTTATTGTCAAGTTGCGCCGGCACACCCCTGCTGCTGCTGAAATAAATCCCAGTGATCTGGTGGTGATGAGACTGCAGGTTGTGTCTTTATGTGTGTGTCTTTATGTGTGTGTGTGTGTGTGTGTGTGTGTGTGTGTGTGTGTGTGTGTGTGTGTGTGTGTGTGTGTGTGTGTGTGTGTGTGTGTGTGTGTGTGTGTGTGTGTGTGTGTGTGTGTGTGTGTGTCTGTGTGTGTCTGTGTGTGTGTGTGTGTGTGTGTCTGTGTGTGTCTGTGTGTGTGTGTCTGTGTGTGTGTGTGTGTGTGTGTGTGTGTGTGTGTTGCAGTGGTGGATGACTGTCTCTTGTCACGGCACGCTAATAATGCTTCCACTACTGAAAATGGGGTCGTGTGCACCCTTCTGACAATGCTGTGCAGGCCCAGGGGCTTGATTGTGTGTCGTGCTCATGGTTTCATTAAGAGAGAGAGAGAGAAGGGAAAGGAAAGTGAAGGAAATGAGGGATAAATGAAGTGGACGACAGATGAATAGTGAAGTGTGCATGTATTAATATGTGTGTGTGTGTGTGTCTGTCTGTATAGTGAACCCGTGTACGAACCTACAGTCTATGGTATAATCATGTCGTCACGTAAAGGTGCTTGCGTGAATGCGTGCTTATGAGCAACACACTGGACAGGCCACATATTGTCCCTGCTAGCTGTGTTTCCATGGTGACAGCAGGGGTTGGTGCTACCAGCAAGGTGTGGAGGAGCCTTCCAGATAACCCTGAAGGTCAGCACACAGAGCTACAGCTCACAGCACTACTCTGTAGACACACACACACTCACACTTAACCCTCTCCCTGTGTGTGTGTGAGGGACTCAGTTAAGATGCATTTCCACTTATATATGGACATGGTTGGCCACCCTCGGAATGACAGAGGCTTGTTATCGCATAAACACACAGACACACATACATACACACATATTGCACACATACACACAATCACACAGCAGACACACTGAGAATATTAATGGCCTTATAATATGCCCACATACTTGTGCCTGGATATAAATCCACATCCACACAAGTGGCAGTCAATGTGAATGTAGTAGAGTGTATTTGTTAATGATAGCTGTGAGGAGTGATCTATTGATCACAGTTTCACTCCCACTTGCCACCATGGCATCGATCAGCACGTAACGTGCACAGTGCCATTGACCAATCCATACAATATATGCTCTATTATAGAAATCAAGTAAAGTGAAAGGCAGAGACCAATGAAAAGATAAAGAAATTGATTTAGAAGAGTGTGTGTCGGCCAGTCCAGTTTTGTGAGTCAGTGAACACCAGCAACTACAAACTCTGCTTCCTCACCAGGGATTAGGAAGCTCCAACCCAACAGACATGATGCACATATTACCTATATTAAAGCCAGAGCCATATTAGAGGTTTTAGCCAGTGACTCTCATATCCCTCCTCTCTCCGTGACATTTCTTTACAAATACCAGCCTCTATTCACTCTGTTATTGCCTTCTCCCATTCAACAATTCTCTGATTAAACAAGCTCCTGAAAAGCCCAGGCACCGCTATCTGCCATTTGGCTTTTATTAGAAACCCACCCCCTTTAATTAAATTGGCTGAATTACAGAAATATCAGGGATATTTCACCAATATATCGGATAAGAGAGCACAATGGGTGAAAAAACTGGAAGACTGGGCTTTATGAGATGTTTTGAACGTGGTTTGGTGACAAAATGAGATAAACACAATCTTGATGGAGGGGTGATGTTAGTTTTTTTTTGTTTTTTTTAAGGAAGCTGTGGTTTGTTCGATTTGAATGTGTCTTATCATAGAGCATGCGTCACAGCTGAAACTCTCAGTGCCTGTAATTCTTTTTTTTTTTTTTTTTTTTTACAGCATCTCTTAAGAACTTGATTTATTTTTCACTCCCTCCTTCTCCTCCAGCTCCATGTCAACCCCACACCTTCAGTGCCATGCCTTTCTTTTCCCACCTTATTACTGTGAAAGGCATGGGATTGAGGTTGCCATGGTAACTAGCCCAGCTTTGATTGGGGGAGACAGCTGCATGGAGCGAGGTTAGAAGATGGCTGCTCACGCCTTTCAATGCGCCACTATTGATTTCCAGTCCTTGACAATTACTGGGCCCAGTTGACTACAACGGCTTGCAGAAAATGCGCATAACGCAGAGCGTGTGTGTGTATGTGTGTGTGTGTGTTTTGTTGGAGGGGGTGTTTCCGTAATGCTCACTCTGCAGCCAACATACAGTAATTGTCTTGCTTTTTTTCCACCTGCTTAAGTACAGGTGTTTGTCTGAAAAGCGATTCCTTGAGTTGATGCCAGAGCTTTAACCTCACAGACATTCTGTAGCTTGAGCTGGAGACAAGTTTGACAATCATCCACAGAGCCTGATGTTATATGTTTTAGCAGCTCTGCACCGTCTCCTTTGTTCAGCTCTTGTCAGCTGTTCTTTCTCATTCAGCTGAAGGGGTGTCAGCAAATGAGAGGCAGCGTCAGACTTTGACAAACTGCTGCCCTTTGTAAAGACTTAATGGGGATCAATTCAAGTAAAGTTAGACACTTGTAGAATTCACATACAGTCAGATAAAGTAGTAAATGCAAACACACATGTCCCTGCTTCTTCCTCCAGTTCACCCACTGCTGGAGTCTTTTACCCTTTTGTCTGTCCTCCGCTGTTTCCCCTCTCCTCTTTTCTTCTCTCCTCCCTCAGCCAACTTGCCAATGTATGTGTGAGAAGTCGACAGTGAGCCTAATTGGAGTGTGTGGCTCCATCACTGACAGTCTCTGTTTCTGCACGCAGCACACACACTCATATGGAGCTCTCCAGCTAATTGAATAGTCTTTTATTAAACTGCGTTAATGTGAACTGGAACTGGCTGCTGGTGAATTGAATTAGACCCCCCACTACAGTCTCCAAACATACACATAAACACACCCAGCTCAGTGAAGCAGCAGGATGGATGGAGCCTCAGCATGGAGGAAAGAGGAAGAAGACGGGGAAACAGGAACTTGAGAGGTGAGTGTTTTTGAAGATTGGTTTAGAAGATGTGTTAAAGCGTGGAAGGTCTATTAGTTGCCCAATCGCAGCTTCACCAGTCAGTACAGATGTGTGCAACTTGGGGAACAAAACCTTTTTTTTTTTTTTTCAGCAATGTAGTCGCACTACACAGCAGTTTTTCTATGAGTGGGTCCCTTGTTTGTCTGCATCGTGCAAGCACACAAGGACGCACATGCATGCATGCACGCACGTGGGTGACGTGATTCACATTGCTATTAATGGTTTCACACTAGTCCACTGACCCACGGGTGATGACAGGCACTATGCACAGCACTTCACAGCAAGCCTCGGATGAATTCTCAGAGCTGATATCTACACACTTGGATAAATCAATCCAAAACAACTGACTTGGTTACAAAACACTAGTACTTGGGAAAATGTTTTTGTTTTATATGCTTGTGTGTGTTTGTGTTTGTGTGATTTCGGTGACCGACCCCTCAAGTTGTATACCAAGTGGCTGACACAGTTATCTTGTTGACTTCATCAGCACTTGGTCACATGTGGGTCAGTTGTTTGCCTTCCAGTCAACTCCGATCCACTTCTTTGCACACACAGTTCAAAAAAAGTCCCACATTGCCCCAGATTCCCCTCTCTCAATGCAGTGCTGTTTAATTTTCTGGCCATGCTCAGTGATGTCACCATATGTGTTTTGTCTTTGACAGCTGAAGGTACACTCTGAAAGAAAAGAAAACTGTTGATTCACTGCTCTCAGCTGACAAAAAAAAAAAACCTGGTGGATGTAAAAGAGACTGTGTAGCACAAATCAATTTCTTGTGTCTCTGTGCTCTGTTGAAGCTCCTGCTCTTTCACCCCGCAGGACAGATGCTAACATCTGCGCAACAAATATCAGTGTTTTTCCTGTTATAAGTATGAACATCTGCCACCAAACCACAAACTCGACCTGCTACATCTGCAGCCATTTTAAGTCTTAAAACATTTTTGCTTCGAGTTTTCTTTGATTATATGAAGTTGAAACAAGTCCTCGTCAGTTAATCCTTGATGTTAGCTGCACTGGGTATTCTGTTTCCATTTGACCCCCTGGGAGAGCCACTTTCTGTTTAATCCAGCATCCACACACAAAGACAGACGGAGAGAGAAAGAACACAAAGGGTGGTAGGACTTAAGAGAGATAACCAGAAGCAGCAGGGGACCTGACCCAAGTGTCTCGAGTGAAACTCGGGCTGTCACAGCACGTGACTTGAGGGTGGAGCAGTTCAAGAACCCTACACTGTCATAGCTGACACCGGAGGAGGAGAGGAGCCTTGGAAGAAAGGAAACAAAAAGAAAAACAGAAGGCTTTCCAAACCCAATACACCAGTGAGAGACAGAGAGTAAGGCAAGGGAACAAGGGAAAGAGGTCAAGGTTATCAAGGACAAAGTGTTTCATGCGGGAGCAGAGGGCAGACACAGAGAGACGGGGATTGGTGAAGTTAGGAAGGTGGAGAAAAAAGAAGTAGTAGGAGAGATAGTCCACAGAGGCCTGTAGAGGCAGCTTAGAGACGATAGCTCCCTCCTTTCTGCTTTATTATATTACACTGGTGGATAAAAAGAATCTGACATCCTCTAAAGTCATTACAGCCCAGTAAGACTGGCTCAGAGGGCAACGCAGCTCCTTAACCCCTCTCAGCACACGCCTGGATGTGTGTGCATCTCTCAGAGGGTGACTGAATGAGAGAAAGTGTGTGCACGTGTGAACCACTGCGCAGGGCCTGTTTGCGTGTGCGTGTGTATGCGTGCACACGCATTCGCCAAACCAAAGTGGCACATCACTTAATCCTTCCCCAGTAACTAGGATAAGCCACCAGTCTTATCTCTACCCCCTCACCCCACCCCCCACCCCTCCACCCTCCATCCCTCACTCTTTCTTTCCTCGGGAAACTATTGTCCCTTTTCCCATCGTACCCTCCACAACCTCCCTATTCTTATTATTACCCTCCTCTGCCCCAGACTTTAATGCCTCATTATTCTGTATTTGGGGCCTGGAATCTTCTCTTGCGCCGGCAGTAGGGGAAAACATGGATTCTACATTTCTTTGGTTCTTTATTGCCAGGTTGTGCGCAGGATTTGAGAGCAGCTTTCCGGGAGAAGACGGATTTTGCTGCCATCAACAATCATGCAGCCCGCTCCTGGCAAGGTATGATATTGTGATATTATGCCAGGAAGTGTTGCTACAAATACCCTTGGGAATGCCGCAACAGGTCTTAGAGTATCTGAGGTTATGCGTAGGTGCAGTAAATGTGTGGTTTGTTTTTAAAGCAACAGACAGATTGTAATCAGAGGGCAAATGTACCAGTAACTATCCTTACTTTTATGTTCTTTCATTCAAGTAGGTTGATATACTGTATGCTTAAAAATGAAATGTTCAGCTGAAATTCACAAGCTGGAAGTCACAAATATGTATTTTTATGGAACAGAAATTAGTCGCATCTCTCAGCTCACTGCTTTCGTTTTACAGCTGCAACTTTACAATTTTTTTTAGTCTCAAGTTTAAGTCTGACCTCTCTCTACCTCAGGAGCTGTTCAGCAAAAACAAAACAAAAAAGGCACTCTAACAAACCCACTCTGTGCTACCTGCTCAGCACCAAATGGCAGACAGATAAAATTAGCAATTAGCTGGTGAGCACAGTGGAGTATTTAGCAGCAGAATTGCAAGATATTTCTCTCAGGAGGTGGTTAAGAGCAAAACAGAGCTATGGGAAGTGAATACTGAGCTTATGTTCCTCAGGTGGAGACCACAAGCCAACACAGTATGTCAATGTGTTTACAGCTTATTGTGAGGCCCTCATTGGGTTATAAAATAGTTATTGCTGCTTTAAGGGCGACTTTTCAATACGTCTGTCTTGACATTTTGAAATCAAACCAAAGAACAGCAAAGTGTCTTATCAGAAAGGAGGAGATTTATTTGGGTGATTTGTATAATAATACAATGATAATACAATGAAAGCAAAGCAGTTTTTACAAGCTTGCTACTTGTTTAATATCTTTTTTTAAATTGCAAAGATATTTCTTAACACAGACTCATGTGGGCCCACTATATGCCACTAATATACATTATTGAAATTCAGGGAACTACTTTGATAGCATAAAGAAACTACTGCGTTTTTGGAGTAAATGAGAAGGCAAGATGAACAGATTCATCCCTTTTTACCCTTCTGACTGTAACTGATCAAAATAAGGAATGGAAAAAAGGCATGAAATAATCAGGGCACTCAGAGGCTTCAAATATATCTTTTTTCCCATTTTGTTATTAACATCTCATTTCTGTCTGCTCTTTAACATTTCTTCCATGAAACCTTTGCTGAGCTTTCTTTCCATTTCTTTCAGTTTGCACCGCTGTTATTGTTCTTTATAGTTTAAAGTTGGGGGAATGTTGTGTTTATTTATAACATTAATATTATTCCAGTGTGGTGCCATTTTTGTTCCAGCTCCTTTAAGTGAACAGTTGGAGGGCATATCGTTCAGAGGGTGACGTAGGATGGACTTTCTTCTCTTAAACCACACTCAAAGCAGCTGTAAACTCCAGTTGTATGAAGCATGAAGTGTCGTCCGACCACATCTAAAGTCAAAAGTGGTTGTAGCTGCTCCAAACTTGCCACGCATGATGAATCATGCAAATCGGATAACAGCACGCACTGTCTGCTCTCGAAGGTGTTCGCAGTGTTGAACAAAAGTAGTGGCTGCTACTTGAAGCGTACTGTCACCTTAAGAGTGGCCTGGTCAGACAGCCACACTTTAGTATTTGACACATTTGTAACGTGCACTCACTTTTCTCTCTTCATACTCACTCTCTCTTCCTGTCACTCATGAACTCGCACACAAACGTAATGTCAATAATGGCAGGGTGCTGTTTGTTTAATGATCCTATCTTCCCAGATAGACGGGTGCTATCAGCTTTGTCTGTCACACGAAGAAAAGAGAGGCAACGCAAGTACAACTAGATCACCCCTACACACACACACACACACACACACACACACACATACACATACACATACACACACACACACACACACTCATACACACACACACACACACACACACACATACACATACACATACACTGCAAGCCCCTCTATCATGGCGCCCTCCCTTAGACTTCCTGTGTCAACAGAAGCTTTGATTAACTGGGGACAGGCACTAGCCTTTGTATCACTTGGACAAAAGCAGGGCTGCATGGAGAATTTCTATTGTTAAGACGGCACACTGCAAGTTGCAGAAGTGAAATTATGTGATACAGACTGGCACAGCATGAAAGCTCTAAAAAGAATATTTGATTTTAATACATCAAATTGTTTTCAATTTTCCTTTCAACCCTGCTGCTTTGTTTTTCCGCTCCATGTTTGTGATTAAAAGGATTTTTTTTTTTTTCTTGTTTAAAACTCCATATGTGTCGACTCTCATCTTGTAACTTCAGCCGGGAATCATCTCAAGAGCATAACTTAAACACAGCCAATTTCCTTCCCCCACTGACTGGGATTCTACCTTAAATTTCCAATTAGCTGCCTTCACTTTAGCTATCAGTCACTCTGCAGAAAGGCTTTCTCTCGCCGCCACATGATGTACATCAGCCACACTGTGATCAATTTAACTCTGATGATAGGCATGTGGGCTGTATCCATCAAACCCGGCTAGTTATGACAGCAAAGGGAAATTAATATTTAGCTGCTTTCTTGTGCTTTCATGAGACGTGATGTCTGAGAGTGCGCATGAGTTTGTGGATTCTGTGTGTGCGCGCTCACACCCTGAAGGCAGAAAGTGTGTGTGTGTGTGTGTGTGTGAGTGTAGTAGCAGATAAGTGACAGGGTGAGGGACCTCTGAATGACGCCCTCTGCCTCTTTACCTGCTGGCAGGGATTCTGCCAGGTGAGAAGCTGGCCAGTGCCAACAGGGCAACTGAATGCCAATCAGCAGTGGCCTGGAGGTCGTGTGTGATCAACTTTTGTTAGGAGAGGAGGCTGATAAACTCTAGTGTGGACTCTTTATTGTTTTAATGAGCTATGTGTGTGTAACTGCATATTAGAGTCATGCGGGGACCAGGTTGACAAGGTTGTGGTGGAGGCAAGAGACAGATTTTGACACATGCTCAGGTATGAGAGGAAGTGGAGTGTGTGTTGTCTGCGGAGCGATCAGTGAAGCCTTTCTCTGCCTATAGATGGCAGCATTACACTCCTGCGTCCCTGTGTCACACCCCTCTTAACAACCATTTCATTGCAGCACAGCAAAGACTTACTCTGTGACACTGTTTATCCCAGAAGCAAGATTCCTTTTTTTTTTTTTCCACTTCATTTGGAGACACAGGCTGTGGCGACCTGGAACTGCGAGAATCTCAGTTTCTTGCTCAAGGATGCTTAGACAGGCGACCTTACCTGCTGTCATGGGGCTGCTGAGGATACAGGGTTATATTTTGACAGATTTTAGCTTGGTTTCATTAAAAACAGATGAAAGGCTACTAATTAAACCTTTTATGAAAGTGCGGTGCAATGAGGAACTTAACTCTAAATTCAGTCGCTCTATTTTATAGTGTCCTTTACATGAGAAGTGATTTTCCTTATTCCAGAGACAGTCCAGAAATGCTGTCCTCTAGACCCCGCACCTTCACCACCACCACCACCAGAAATCAGTCAAAAAACACCTCCAAACTATGAGGCAACATCACATTGACCCACCACCACCACCACCACTACCACATACATACCCCCCCCAGCCCTTGCAATCAAGCCTCTCAGCAGAGGGCAGTAGCAGAAATACTACCACTACTGTAAGCTAGTAGTTTCATGTTGATCAGTTTTATAATGCATTTAATTCATATACCAACTTCTGTCAACATGAAGTGTTACCAGCAGATACAGACAAACAAGAGTTACATAACTACAGTTCTACCAATTCTGTGTGACCTTCACATCTTATACATAAGGAATTAAAATAGCTGCAACCTGTCAGTTTATCATTATCATTTTGTAAGACAAATGAATTTTTTTATCATTTGTTTGTATAATGAAGTGAACAATTTGCAGTGACAAGGTTATGTGCCAGACTATTTTTCTGCCACACGTCAAAGAAATACTACTGCAGAATAGCTCTAGTAAATGGTAACGCAACATTTTTTACAGTTTGGTTTGTGCGGATTAAACAAACTAAATATCATGTGAGCTTCAGAGGTGCCTGTTATCTTTGGACAAAGCAAGGCTAGCTGTTTCCTCCTTGTTTTCAGTGTCTATGCTAAGCTAACCAGCTGCTGGCTCCAGCTACATATTCACCGTAGAGATACGGCAGCGGTATCAATCACCCCATCTTCCTCTCAGCAGGAAAGCAAATAAGCTTAATTCCTAAAATGTCTGCGTATGTTTAAACCAGAGGCCTTCGAGTGATTGGTGCACACACCAGCACACAGCCCGCATAAACTGGGTCACACAATCAGTTGTACAGATGCCTCTACATACTGTTTACTATCACGACCCATGAAATTGATTCTTTTTATCTGTATGTTTGTGAGCGTTTTCGCTGCGTGACACAGGTTGCTCTCCCTCTTTCCCTTCATGCCCTCGCCATACAGTAACCTGGTATGTCTGTGTTGTGTGCAAGATACTCATTTCATGCTTCATTTGTCGCCTCACGAGCTCCGTTAATAAACAAGACCATTTGTTGCCGCTTTCTCTCTAACACCTCTGAATGTGTGTGCGTGCGTGCGTGCGTGCGTGCGTGCGTGCGTGCGTGCGTGGGTGCATGCGTGCGTGTGTGTGTGCGTGCGTCTGTCAACTGTCAGACGACTTGTCCTCAACTTGTGGGATTAGGTGAGGCGACATGCTCATCGGCATCATGCTGTTGTGTCGATAGTGGGGGGAAAATAAAGTCAAACTCATTACCCACTTCAGCATCACCCGTTTAGGGATTATAACCCCTTCCATCAACAAATCAGTAAATCTGATTGTTCTGGGATTGTGTGACAATGGATTCTTGAATTGAAAAATGGTGCCGTTTATATGAACGTAATCATGGGAAAGTGTTGAACTGCTATTTTTTCTGTCCTTCTTATCTGTCTGTCCATGTGTCCGTCTATCTGCTTGTGTATCTCTGCGGGTGGGGCATTACAAGAGAATAGCTCAAGGGCAGGGTTCATCTCCCATCTACCCACAATGCACTTGTGATGGGAGAGCAGCGCCAACACCTGTAGTGCACAAAGGAAGGTCCACTTTTCCATTCACTCCCTCTTCTCCTAGAGTTTTACATCTTTCAAGGACCTCGCAGAGGGTGCTGCAGTCAATTTTCTTTGCATTTTTAGAAACACTTTCCGTAAAATTATTCTCTTTCAGGCTTCTGAACTGTTTTGAAGACGATGCACGAAAAGAACAGTTGAAATAAATGTGACTATAATAATGGCCTTGATGATTTCCAGAATTGTGTAGACTTTTTTTTTTTTTTTTAAACATGGCTTTCACATTTGTTTAATAAACTAAAGCAGTCACATTCATGATGATGAAGAGGATATCACAGTAATTCATATTATTTTCACTTTATGCTGCACCCTCTATTAGAAAGCAGTTTCCTTGGAGCCTAACATTGAATTTTGAGTTTATTTTTTCCACTCAGACAGCATGAAGGAGTGTTTATATGTTGTGTTATTAAAAGGGAGAGAGCTGAGACAGTGACTAATCTATTTCCTTTCACACACAGCAGCCAGTAATCACTGTTCTATGGAGCTGCTCACTCATCCATCCATAATGTTATCAAGACACATTATCTGTGTGTGTTTTTGCTGTGCGTGCTTATGTGTGTCCATGGCCGTGTGTGATTTTTAGGGGCTTTGAAAGCAGGTGTTGAAAATGTTCATGTGGGCATTTTGGTGTATGCAAGAGTGCACATTTGTGTTTCTCAGCATTTCAAACGTGTGTGTGTGTGTGTGTGTGTGTGTGTGTGTGTGTGTGTGTGTGTGTGTGTGTGTGTGTGTGTGTGTGTGTGTGTGTCTCTTTCTGTCAGAGCTCCATCCACGCTGGAGATCCAAATGCAACACGTTTTCCCTGCAGCCTGTGGCTCGATCTCACATTGTCAACCAGCGGAGGTCACACACTAATGTGTGAACATCGGCCCCTGTCCTCAGACCTGAAAGGTAGATGAAGCTTTCCGCTTGGACAAGGCCACAAAGACACATCTCCCAGCTGGTTTTTACAGGATGTTGAGTTGCCTGCCACCAATTTCTTTTGTATTATATGTCAGTATGGAGGTTTGCAGTGCTGTGGACACAGATACACGAGCTTGTGATTAGGATTGAAACGTACAAGCTAGGGATGGGTGTGTTGGGATGCGGAAGACTTTACATCTTTAAAAAAAAAAAAATCTTACATAAAGGGAGGCGTTGTGAATCAGTTGCATCAGGATGTTGTGGTCAGTGTTACATCTTGTGCCAAGGTTTGGATGGCTCAGAAAAGAAAGATGGTGAAGGACTGAACAAAAGCACTTCTAATCTAGTGAACTGCTGACTCGTTTGAGGCACTTTTGGCCATCAATGACTTCTTTGTAGACTCTTTATTAATGCTATTGATGCAAATTGATAGAATGACATTAAAAACATGTTGATTGATCCAGTGATGAATGAAAAAATTGCATTCCCCACCTTTGTGACTCACTATTTCCTTTATTCTTTAATTCACCGTTTCTGTCTGGCAGACACGGTTCAAAATTACTTTTAGATTTTCAGTTGTTATTTGCGGAACTGAAATATAAATGTGCTGTGTGTATGTTTATATACCTACATTTAACAATACGCTTAGTTATTTTAGCAGTGCTGATATATAAGAGTGCAGCTCACACAGCAGGACTACGAGTCATCAGTGATCTACCCTCTATCTACTGTGTGTGTGGGGAAAGAGGATGTGTAGTGGTCAGGCACTGATCACCGTGAGAGTGTTAGGACCCCGACCTCGACCCCAACGTGACCCCAGCTCAGTTTTACTGCCTTCAGCCTGCTACCACCTACACCTGTCGTCACCCATTAGATAGTATGGCACACAACGCCACAGGTTTTATTCTCGTTCACACTTTGACCTTTCTTTCACCAACATATACACATGATATACAACAGACAGTAAACCTTGCCCGTTTTTGATGAGCGGCTGCATCTGTCAGAGAGAACACACTGTGCACACATGTTTGGAGGGAATCCACTGTACTGTATAAGACTAGGCTTTTACTTTATTAGTTTTTCAGTGCAGTTTTTTAGTTCAGGATTCAGAATGTATGCAAACATATGTATATTAAAATATGTCCTACAAACATATTACATGGCTGTAAGTAGCAATTCTTTTCTTTATGGACTCATTCAACAATTATTTGTTATTATTTATAAAATGTCAGAATGATGTCTAATGTCAGGTCTCAAGTTTACAATGACATAAAACAGAGAAAGGAAGCTTTATAAAGAAGCCTTGCGATGTACAGTGTAATTTACCTGTATGGATCAGGTATCAATGAAATGCTTACCAGTTTGTACCAGTACTTAAATGTAGGTACAATTGTGGAAATGTGTTTTTTTTAGTGGCACATTGTACAGTGAAGTTACACTGTCAATTCCAGGCAGTACAATGTAAAGAGTTGTGAATGGAACCAGTAAATACTTGACATTTTTGCTTGATAAATGACTTGCATGTTTGGTCTTTTTAATTGCATTTTTTATTTTTTTTGCCTTTAGATGTGTCACCCTTACCCAAAAATAGCGATCTTGCCAGACAAAACATATTTCAAACAGAGGGTCACAGCAGGAGGTAGGTCTTAGGTAAGGTGGGGAAATATTTGCGTGAATTGTGAGTCATATAGAACAGTTTTTTCTGCAGATCCTCTCTGGATATTGGAAAGCAGCCTGTGTGCCTTGACTCATTCCGTTCTCCCCGGGGAGTCCTCTCTGTCAGACTGCTGGGGAAATTGACCTGTGAGTAAAGCGGGCATTTTTGGGAATGGTTATTTATTGAACTGCTAGAGAGGAGACTTGATGATTCACTGACAGGTTCACTCACATACAAATACAAATGTTCTTCTTGCACTCCGAGGGAACTTTTATGAAAAGAGTTGAAGAATCAAGGTAACTTCAACTGTCAAATGTGGCAGGGATCTTTTTCTTTTTTTTTGCTTTGCAGTCAAGAGCATTTTCTTTCTCCTCATCCTTGTTTTTCTCTTTTGTTTCTCTCTCATCCCACTCTCTGACTCACAATAGAGCTTTCTGTAGGTACAATATGATCCAGTCTAGTCAGTGTAACCGTTTCTCAGCTCTCTGTAATATAATTTTACCACCTTTCTTTGATTTAACTTCATTTTGTTGCTGTCAGATAAAAACATTGTATCGCCTTTCAGGAGCTATGAAATACATTATTTGAGTTTATCCAGGGGGGTTTGAAAGCAAGGAGTGGAAAATGTTTCCGAGCTACAGAAGACCAATTATGTTAGCTTTGTACTACAGTATTGAACTGCCAGCCATATCTCCAAATTTTCAGTGAATAATGAAGTGAAAATGAAATAGCAACTCAGTCTGTTTATCAGGCTATAAGTATGTAATCTTTCATCCAACTTGAAAACAAATCATCAAACTGGATTCATTCGGTTGTGATCATGTGGGGCAGTGGAAGGAGCTGTAAACACAAATGGTGAACTTGTTAGCAAACAGTTGCCTATTTACACATTCAACAGTTACAGAGCATCAATAGCATTCATTTGGAGACACGTTTCTGGTCACCTGGTGACTCAAAATCCAATATTCATCTCACTTTTAGATCTGTTTTTAGTCTCCACCAACTCCTGAGGGAAATATCTGACTCCACTACGCTCACCCGCTAGTCAAACATTTTTTTCTTGGTGCCGTTTAATGCTTTGACTAGAAATAACACTGATGAGAGTGGAACAAGTGAACCAACAGTTTGAGCTGCAAAACCAAAATCATGAGTTGAGAGAAGCTAAAACACTCTGCAGAAAAGAAGGCCTGTAGAGTGGCGTAATAATTCTTTGTGGGTTTGTGACTACGAGGGACTCCTTTCATATTACAAGTAGTCATTTGAACCATTGTTAGTATGAAGATACTGGGTCTTTAAGAGCTTTAACTGGTCACAGATTTAGAAAATCTACAGTAAATTATTTGGAATCTGTTACGGGGTTTCCGTTGCAGTTTTATGCAAAACAGGAGCGATTTTTTAGAAAAGTCGACAAAACACAATTGTGAATGTTCTGTGTTTCCATTAAGTTATGTTATGCAAATAAAGCTGGGTTTTTCTCCTCTCGCGATGTTTTTGCAATTAAACATGATGACGGATTTCGAGCAGTCGGCCTCTTGGCTGGAACTTGTCCCCTTGCTCCCTGAAATTCATACGTTTGCATTACTCATTTTTAAGTTTGCAATTTCAAGCAGCTTAATGGAAACGCACCTTATGAGAGCTACAAATGTGTTTCACATAAAAAAACAGAGATTTGAAGATAGCAGAAACTGAAAACTTTTATCCTCTAAGAACTTGTTTCTTGACTCTTGCTCTACAGCAGGGTTCAACCAGCCAAACCGAACTGACGGAACAAAGAAACACCGAGATGCCTCGAGAGCATTTCATGATACCATTCTTTGAGAAACACACAAACGCTCCCCACCCAGGCCAGCGGCCCAGCTGATCTGATGCTTAGCGACATGACCTTCACATCTTGCCCAGCACCATGGAAAGCCCCCGGGGTGCTCTCTCCCTCTCTCTCTCTCTCCCTCTCTCTCGCTCTCTCTCTCTCCCTCTCTCTCGCTCTCTCTCTCTCTCTCTCTCCTCTCTCTCTCTCTCTCTCTCTCTCTCTCTCTCTCTCTCTCTCTCTCTCTCTCACATCCCCCCACCACGCTGCCTATTTGGGGCTCTCCCTGCTCTGGTCTGGTTCCTACTGTCACTTACTATTCACAGACAACACATAGGCACAGCTACCTCACAACACATTGATGCAGCCGAGCATGATTAAGACTCGCACAAAATCATATACACTAAAGCATGCACACAAATGACAAATATAGACAATACAGACAGGTTTAGAAAGCAAATATCTAGGACAGGCGGATTGGAGGAGTGTATAGATAAATGTGTTATCAGTTTAGTGGTGAACATAGTGTGGAGAATGAGAACCTTGTAAAGATACAGTGTTGTCCAGAGGTGGTACATATATATGTAATATTTAAGTTGTGATGATTTTTATGTTGTGATTGTCACTCCTCCTTAAACACATCGTCAGTGATGTGATGTAATTGAAAAAGACATATTGAGGGTGCTGTAGGACCTGCCACACCCAGATTTCTAGTAGGTGGTCATTGTCATAGTGTGTGTGACTCTGTGTGTGCAGGATTGTAATCAAGCACCAAGCTGTCCTGTCCTGACATGAACTGGCCACTTACCGTCCTGAAGACACGCTCACTCTGACAGCTTACATTATAATTCATGAGGTGGATGCTAGTGCCCTACACACACACACACACACACACACACACACACACACACACACCATATTTAACCTTTGGTGACACAGCAGAGAGATTTTTACTCTCTTCATCTCACAGTGTATAGTCACAGCTACAAAGACGGCCCTGCAGCCTTCCTGTGTTACTGCTGCAGATTGTTTTCTTCACCACGCAAGCAACATAATCAGACGATCTGCTCCGTTGGTGATGTGAAAGACTCCAGTTGTATCAGTGGAGTAGACTAGAAACCTTTGACCAGGTGAATTGTGAATTATCTGCTTCTGTGGTAAAGCATTTAAAAGTAAAAGGTTGATTTCCTGTGTGAGAAAATGGTTATGTAGAAATAACATTTTGATCCTAATGGATGCGTTTGTTAGTGTCTGTCAGTTCTCCATTTTGCTCAAACTGAATTATCTCAACAACTACTTGATGGTTTACCATGAAATTTTATATGGATATTCATGGCTCCCAGATCATGCACACATCATGAGGCTGACATCTGTGGTTTTGAGTGAAATGTTTTGACAATTATTCTGTGGATTTGTAATGTCTCCACAGGGAACTAATCTAATGCCATCATTGGGTCAAAATGATTTGCTGTCCAGTACTTTTGGATTATCACAAATACCTAAACAACTATTCCCATAGCCTCAGCTGCACCACACGATTAATTCTAGTAAGCAAATTTTAGCATGCTAACACAGAAAACTACGATGGTGAACATGGTAAACATTATACCTGCTAATCATTAGCATATTTAACGCTGTAAATCTGAGCATGATTTTAGCATTAGTTCAAAACTAAGTGCAGACTTGACTTTGTTGTCTTTCAAAAGAAAAACCAACTGTGGCACTTGCAGGAACAGAAAGTAAAACTCTTTGAGTTCTCACTGGTCTGACAAAAGCAAGGAAACATCATTTATTGTGACATAGCTGCAAGCGTGCAACATGTTTAAAAGTGTAGCTAAAATTAGCCCAGAATGCTAACTTATGCTGGAGCTTATGTATTTTTTTTTTTGTCCAACCAGACCAGAATGTTGTCCATTGCATACTGATCACGATGAATGTTTGAACTGTTGTCCAGTAAGCTGAAGATATGTTTTTTTCCACCTTTGTGGCAGACCTGATCTATCCATGACTCTCCAAGGTGAAAAAATAGTCACAGTGTTGTTGCCTTTTTACAAGATGCCATGAGAATATCAGATCTGTGTCATAAGGGGTTTAAAATAATCCGAATTCTGTAAGTATAAATGGAGCCTCAGCTGTAGAAGCCAGCACTGGTATGTGAGGTTTTCAACAGGAAAGGTACATAAACATATAGCGTGTCACCACTGACAGAAACAACCTTAAAACATTTCTGTTCATTTGGCTGTTCTCTGCGTCTTTCCCTTCAGTGTCTGTGTTTTCTTTACTGACTGTGTGAGGAGCAGGAATGTTGTACTGTCTGTGAGAAAGAGCCTGTGTTTCGGAGTGATGTAGTTGTGTGTGTGTGTTTTGGCCTCTCAGGGCGTGTTAGTTTGTGAAGGAAATATGCATATAATGTACTGTATCTGTATCCCTTTGACACATCTGTCCAAGGAAAGTCCAGGTCAGATACTCACAGACTCTCTGTTTTTAGAAAAACTTGTTTGCATCAGTGTCTGTGTTCCCTCTTGGTTTAGGAATCTCTGAGGTTTTAATTCGCAAAATCCACTGTCCAAAAAAGTTTAATTGTTCCACAGCTGCACTGAAATACACTTTTTTTCCTTCCTTTGCAGTGAGAATGAGGCCAGTGTGAGCAAATGATTTGGGTTTGTCCCTTGGATACTTGGATAGCTGGATAATGTCTGCGCTATGAATAGTCATCTCCAATCTGACCTCAAGTGACCCAGCACATTGTGGTGTGTTATTCACACACACACCAATACACACACACACATACACACACAGTTGAGCTGAAAACATGGTCCAGTCAGTTCATCTGGACTCCGAGTCCACGGAAGTGCCAGACATCGCCGGCGGGCTCAAGAAGACGGCATGAGTCTGTTTGTCAGTCAGCCTGTCTGTCGAAGAGTTAGTGTGTCTGTGTGTGGGTGTGTTTGAAGGAGCCAGGCGTGACATGAATATGTGCAGTGAGCCAGTATCTAAGCAATTCATGTTTTTTTGTGTTGTTTCTTCAAACAACTTGGGGCTGGTTTTGAGTTATTGTTTCATTTTATTCAGCTTCCTCATGAACATGCTGGACATGGTTAGAGTCCAGCAAGGCAACACAACTCCGCAGTCAGGTGATCTCAGTGTGAATAACCAGCAGACATGAATTCATAATCTTTGATAAAATGCGGAAATGACTTGTACTTATCTTTTCTATGCAGTCAGGGCATTGTGAGAAGCAAAATATGGTAATACTGGGGTTTTGCTTACAACCAATGCGACTGTCTGACCCCTCATGTTCAATGCCAGAATCTAGGCGTTATGATCATATTGGATGAGTCAGCATGATTTAAGTTCACTTTTAAAACAGGGCATTTACAAGTATAAACAACTTAAATTTAAGACGTTTTTAACGCCAATTTAAATGAAATTTAAGACGAAACTTGCAACTTGCACTTGTCAAATTGGTAAAGTTTGTCTCTGTGATACACTAATGTATACAAGAGGTCAGTGGTGGTGGAAGTATTCAGATCCTTTACCTAAGTAAAAGCATCAATACTCCATTACAAGTCAAAGTCCTGCATGAAAAATCATACCTAAGTAAAAGTACTGGCTAAGTATTCGCAGCAAAATGTAGTTCAAGTATTAAAGTTAAAGTACTGGTTTGGTGCCTCTGACTGATATATTATTATATATGACGTCATTAGATGATTAATACTGAAGCATCAGTGTAAGCAGCATGTTGCTGTTGTAACTGCTGGAGATGGAGCTAGTTTGACAGGGACACCAGATAAATCTGAAATGATTAATGAGAGAGGGAAGAGGAGAAAACAAAGTTCTGATACACAAATCTGTTTTTAGTTTTTGGACTTTTTCTTTTATCTTTGATTTTTTGGACAGATGTTGGATAATTTGAACATTAATTGAAATGAAACCATGTCGTTTAAAGGGAAAAACCACTATTTTATGGAACATTTATCAACTCACAGACATCTGAAATGTGAGCCTGACTACCATTGTTTTTTGTAAATTGTCAGAAGACAAATAGGTTGGAAATCACTGTTTTAATCCTTAACAATGTGTTGTATTTTAAAACCTTAATATATTATCATTGTGTGAAATCTTCATCATATTTCCCTCTGAAATCTGGTGGAGTGCGAGTACAAAGTAGCACAAAATGAAAATACTCAAGTACAAGTAAAAGTACCTCAAAACTGTCAAGAATAGTACCTGAGTAAATGCATTGCCCATGTACTGTGATCTGTAGTATCGTGACTGACCGTGGTCAATTACACCTGCAGGTCCAGTTGTTTGTGTTTCGTTGTCTGATTCAGAGTCTCGTCAAACATGATTAGAGACACACTGCTCGTTTTGACAGCAGCTATAAGCTCTTTTTTAATATACGGGGCTAATCCAAATTTAGCTACATATCTGGTCTTGTCTTTTCCCACATGTAAATGCCTGAACACTTCTTCAATCCCGTCATTTGATCTGTGTGAATGGTGGCGTGTCACTGTCCTCAGCACCCAAATCAACTACTCTCTGAGTGATGGCGTAGAGCCACAAATTGTTTGGAGGTCAGATAATAACGCTGCAGGCTGTGGATTTCCCTTCAGCAATGCAGACTCATTGTGTGATCTAAATGCATCAAGGGGGCGAAAATAGGGGCATTGTGCGCATAAATTCTCACGGTAATGTGACAAGAAACATTTTTAAAAGATTTAATACTTGTCTTAAATTCAATTTAATACTTTCTAAGGCCTTTTATTTAAAACATTTTCAAGACTTTTTAAGGACACACAAGCACCCTGTAAAATTCAGTGCCATTACAAATAGCACCCCCTCTATATGTAGCAAGACCAAGACCTCATTTACACCTGGTGTTAACATGTGATCTGTGTCTGGATATGTTATCTGGATGATGACATCTGATCACAGGCCTTTGTATTTACACATGGTATTTAATGAGCTAATTCTGATTCTGCCTGCATTGTGCTCTGATCTTAATTTGCAAATTACTTCATCAGGCTTTGTACTTGTCAACTAACATGGCATGCCACAGATACAGATTAAGAGAATCAATGCCGCTCTGTGGGTTTTACTAAGTTGTCCAAATGTTAATAACTCTATAAAGTTTGTGATTTCACTTGCTATAAATCTAGAGGTGCAGGTTTATTGGGTGCCCTCCCTAAATGCCACTGGTAGCAGTGAAACTTGCATGAGAGATATGCTTGTGTGCTGTGACTGTTGCTGTATGACTGACCAGTGCATGCTGTATATTCTGTTCCTATCCAGACAGCAACTCACCACCTCACCCCATAGTATACTGCATGTGACTTTCGAACTGTGTTCACTCAGGGACTCAGTCATATAAGCTGTCTGTGCAAACCTTATGGGGGAAATACAAACAAGGTATTTTCGTGATCACACGGGGGTGTTTACTCTCTGCCAGGGACGAGAACATCTTTGTCGGGGCATAACCTACATTTAAATCCAGTATTACCACAAATTCTGCGCAGCTTTTCAGAAACAGAACTACAAACATGGCCCCACTTTGCCCTCACTTACTGTACAAGCTGTGCTGTATTGTAAAGTACAATATGTAGCATATGAGTGGTTGGGAAAATATCTGCATGTGGCATATGCACTCATGAGAAAGAGAGCGAACGAGAGCAGCAGTTTGTGCTTGGCGACAGGTGCACTCATCTTCAAGACACTTCCCTCTCTCTTGTATCTAAATCTGCATCTCTTCCTTCTTCTCATCCTCTCTCTCTCTCTCTCTCTCTCTCCCTCTCTCTCCTTCTCTCTCTCTGCAGTGTTCAGGTGGGAAGGTGACGCATTGGCTCAAGCAGGCGTCCTATTAGCTGAGTGCTAACAGGCAGCCTGTGTTCCCGTGGGGGCTGAATGCTGCTGAGTCATCCTGTACAAGCTGACCAGTACAGTGAGTCTTCAGTCTTCTCCCCATAACACACATACATTCGCACACACTGGCAGCTGGATGGCAAATACGCTCACCTGCTCTCACACAGGAACTTCTGATTTGCTTGGTTCCATTGGGAGTTTTAAAGTATAGGTGTATGGGGCTCAGGATGTGTGTGTGTGTGTGTGTGTGTGTGTGTATGTGTATGTGTGTGGGAGAGGCTTGCAGAGAGGAATGATTTCACACGTAGTTGCTGCAGTCAACCTCCAACTCTCCGTCACCTGTGCAGCTCATTGAATCAGCAGCATGAGACCAAAACCATTGACAGATCCTCTCTCCACCATATCAGTCAGCCTCTTTAGTCTACATTACCTGATTACACTAACACTGAGCTTGAAATGTGTCATCCAGTAATGGATCGCTGTGGTGAAAGACCAATCACTGTGCTGTGGTTTTCTCATCAGTTAGAACCTCCTCATCCTGCAGTTATTTTATGAGTAGTTTGTTTTACATGGCAACAGCCCATGTTTTTCCTTCAGGATAAAATACTACATATATGACTTGCTTCTGTTAAAGGAACAAGATTACATTTTTCTCACTAAAATTAGTTTCACACCTGTAAAACTGAAGCCGTTGTGTAGTTTTCCATGTTTGGTGTAAGTGGCTGATTTCACTTTTAAACTTTTAAATATGTCAAAAACAGATTTGGATGACATCTGGCAGAAGAATAACCCTTGGCCAACAGATAATTTGAATATTTCCAGCTGCTGAGCAGAGTGTGACTGTGTACAGAAAGTATTCAGACCCCTTAATTTTTTTCATTTTCTTATGTCCACTCTCAATACCCCACAGAGACAAAGTGAAAACAAAATTTTAGATATTTTTGCAAATTTATTAAAAAGGAAAAACTGAAATATCACAAGTATTCAGACATTTTGTTTTACCACTTGAAATTTCGGGACAGAGACCGGATTGTGTCCATGCACAGATCTGGGGAAGGCAACAAATAACATTTCTGGACAGTGGCCTCCATTATTCTGAAATTGGGGAAGTTTAGAGCAGCCAATGTTACAGCTCTGTTGCAACTTTGTTTTTTCTCCTTGTGTTTCCTTGTTTCCCTTATGTCTCCCCCTCCCCTGTTGGTCTGTGTGTGTGTGTGTGTGTGTGTGTGTATGTGTGTATATGGGGGCGCGGCCTCCTGCTCCTGGCTCCTCTCCACACCTGCTGCTCATCACCTCATCAACACTCCTGTTCAAATACCTGACTCTCCACTCATCGCCAGATTGTTCAGTCTCCTTTGTGGTAGATACGCTCTCGGCCGCTTTCTAAAGAAATGATCTCTAGAGGTTCTGGTACCTTGTCTCTACACATCTCTTCCTCTGTGTCCAGGATTCCAGCGCTAGCCTCATTGCTATCACTGCCCTCATCCTTGCTTCACCCCATCTAGTCTGTGTTTCCATCCAGGTCCAAAAACTAATACTAGCACAACCTTAACAACCAAGACTCTAGCTAGAGCTGGCTGCTGGGCTAAATTAGGGAAGAAAGGCCTTGGTATGAGAGGTGACCAAGAACCTGATGATCACTCTGGCTGAGCTCCAGAGATCCTGTGCGGAGCTGGGAGAAATCTCCAGGCGGACAACCAGTTCTAAGTGTCATGTCTGGACACAACGCTTAGAATTGAGACCAAACAGTTCAGATCTTGCTTTCATCAGACCAGAGAATCTTGTTTATCACAGTCTGAAAGTCCTTAAGGTGCTTTCTTGCAAACTTTCACTAAGGAGAGGCTTCCGTATGGCCACTCTGCCATAAAGCGCAGATTGGTGGAGTGGGCGGCCAGTTCTAGGAAGAGTCCTGGTTGTTCCAAACTTCTTCAATTTAAGAATTATGGAGGCCGTTGAGCTCTTGGGAACTTTCAACGCAGCAGAAATCTTTTTGTATCCTTCCCCAGATTGTGCCTTGACACAATCCTGTCTCTGCGCTCTGTAGGCAGCTCCCTCCTCCTCATGGCTTGATTTTTACTCTGATCTGCATTGTCAGCTGTGAGACCTTGATATAGACTGGTGTGTGCCTTTCCAAATCATGTTCAATCAGCTGAATTTACCACAGGTGGACTGCAAATAAATGATACACACCCTGACTTTTGGGGAGTAACACTGAATGTAAACACAACTTTTCTTTGTTTTGCTTGCATTTTGGTTTTTCAAGTATCACCATTATTGCAATGAGCTACACAACATGTGGAGGCTGTGCCTAGTTACAGTTGATGAGCTATGATCAGACAGTCGCAGTTTGGTAAGGTCAGTTCCATTAACATATTTATTATTTTGTTAAAAAAAAGAAAGAATATGAGGTTTCAACAAGCTGGAGACATTCTCATTGTTAGCCAGGCAGGTTGCTCTACTGACTTTTATTCGGCTCCTGTAGCCCATATTTCAAAGGGAGATTATTTCTGATGCTCTTCCACTTTCACTGACAAATGCTGCCAATTTTTCCCTATATACTGAGAAAAATACTTTTTTCCTCGACTGACAGAACAGGTACTTTGCAATGTTAGTCTTGGATTGTGCGCACTGGACGGTTCCGTGAACTCATCCAACAAACATCTATCAATATCCCCTTTCACAGTATGAAAAAAGAATGACAGGGCATGGAGGAGAGAAATAAAGAAAGGTTGTGTGGGGTCAAACATACCCACTTTATGTCTGTGAGAGACAGAGGCAAAGCAAGGGATAGCCGGACAGGGGGAGGGAAAGAACGAACGAAAGAGCAAGTGAGAGTAACAGTAAACAGTCAAATGATCGATGAACGCCTGACGTGACTCAGCTCTCGGTTGCCGGCCAGCATTTCCATGACTGGCGAGCCGCCTGCACGACGAAGACAAACGACCCGGCAATGAAGGAAAATGAGGATTTTATCACCCATTTCCCTCTCACACTGTTGCTGGCCCACGCTCCCCAGATTGCTTGTGTGTGTGTGTGTGTGTGTGTGTGTGTGTGTGTGCGGTGTGTGTGTGTGTGTGTGTGTGTGTGTGTGCGTGTGTGTGTTTGTGTGTGTTTTTCTGTGCTGGGAAGTTAACCAAATGTGCGTCCCGCTTTCCTGACAGGCTGGCTTATGGTTGTACGCTGGCCCAAGGGTGCAGTTTAGAGAAATCACTCACTCAGTCGGAGACTTGTGGAGAAATGCCCAAGGTCTGGAACATCTATATGTTACCTGTGATCCTGTGTGTGTATGTGTGAGTGTATGCAAGTGAGTGTGTTTAAAAGGACATTTATCTCATCCTCAGATATAATTACACTGCCCCAGGGTACAGGAGAGCTATCCAACTCCCCCCTCCTTTTTCTCAAACCCCTCTATCCCTCTCCTTCACCCTCCTCCCTCTTTCTCTCTTACCTTCTCTTTCTTATCCGAGCTAAGAAAGCCGATCCGACTCTGCCATCTTCGGAAGTCATTATGGGATTAAATTATTCCCACAGAATGGATCTCTTCCTTGGAGCCCATGGGACTGGGACCTGGGAATGGGACTCCCCTTGCTCGCTTCCCCACACACAGCTCACTCTAGCTGGGGTAATCAACCAGCAGCACTGCTTCCTGCAGCCTGGAGCTCCACCTCGGGGGAAATCACTTCTCGCCTCTCCTCACTTCATCCAAAATATTAATCTTCCCAAAATCTACTCAAAAAAAATAAAATTACACATATAAGATTCTTTCATGATTCAGGAGAGGGGTTATTACATTAGAGGGATGATTATGAAAAATGTTGGTGATTCTTGTTTTAATCTTCACCATGTAAAGTAATAGCTGCGGCTGCTGGAGCTGACGAACAAACTAGCGCTTTTGTAATGATAATAACAGCGTTCCCGTAAACCTGACAGGAATCCACTGCCTGGGGGGAAGAAGTGTAATATCCTCACTTCCTGTTTGTGAATCCTTCGCCCCCGTGGGCTGTTGGGTAATGACACCTGCCAACATGCCAACAACTCTCACTTACTCTCAGGGCAAGATTAACAGTTGAAAGCAAAACAGTTTGTTCTGAAGGGAGAAGCAGATTGAACAGGCTTTGGAGGGTTTGTAACGCTCCTCACCCTAACTCACCTGCAGTTTATCACACAACATGCGCAGGCCTTCCAGTCCTCGCACAGTAGTTTTGACGACACATGCACTGCTGGTATGTGCTGTACAGTGATAAATGTCACATCCTACACTAGCTAAATCTCTTTGTCATTTAGCCTTGAATAAAGAAGGGAAAAAGGCACTAAAAGTTATTAATTTGTTGTGTCACACAATGTGTCTGTTGATGGAATAGTTATAAGATTTCTCAGGCCACAAGGCACCATTTCATGAGCGTGCGGTGTAGAGAAATCACGTTCAGTGGGGCCTTTCTGCTCTCTACTGTCTTCACAACTGTGCAGCTGTCTTCAGCCTTGCTCAAGGGCATAATAACCATGTGTTGGTGCCACACACACTCACACACCCCCATACACACAGTGTTATCTTCAGAGTCACAAGTTAGTGTTTTTCTAAATTGGGCCATGTGGTAGCCTTCTGTTATAAAAAAGCCACACATATTTCAGTGCAGGCTGGGCATTTATCTAGCATAATGTGATTGTGCTGACATGCCCTCGCTCTCAGTGGCGGCGGGTCAGGGTGGGCCACATGGTTTGGGGTCTGCCGCTCCCCTGGGCCCTGTTTTTACTCACAGCAGTGCTGGCCTTTGTTTGTTCAAATGTCGTCTGTCAGGGGAGCCAGGCTGATCAAAAGTGACGACTCCTGGTTTGAGCGCTGCTACTCTTCTTTTCTCCTTTCCTCCCTTTGTTGTTGTCTTTATGTTATTAGCTGCACTATAACAGAACATCAGAAATAAAATTAATTCATGTGCACTGCCACCTTAAAGCTGTTTTTTAAAGAGCTGTTTTGGAATTATAACAAATTCCAAACAAATTCTTTGGAAAATGGAAGAATCCTGGTGGTTGGTGCTATCTATGTGCAGTGTCCACACACTGGATGCATGCGGGGGGGGGGGGGGGGTTTAGCAGCATGAATTGGTGTCTGCCACAGTCTTTTTTTTGGCCACTACTGGGAGGGGGGGCAAGGTCAAAAATTTTTCACTTCAATACATAGTGACTTTTGGGACTATTCCAAATATCTGCTCCCACCTCTCAATTCTGCTGTTTTGTAATAAGTATATTAAAAGCAGAATTGTTGCTAACGTGTGAGCTACTAGTGACTTATTTACGTATCTAGCAGATATGGAGCAATGTTAGCATTCATTCATTCATGTGTTTCTGGCCTCAAGATGAATGTATATCTATTGACTGTCTTTTGGTTTGGACCAACTCCTGAGTGAAATATCAAGCTCGTTAGCTCTAACTTTGTCTGCTGTTTGGTGCTGGGCATTAGCGTACAGCAAAGATCTCTAGCAGTGTTCCTGAATCAAAAACCTAAAGGGATAATTTGGCTTATTTGACATGGGGTTGTGTGAGGTATGTTATGGTGATGGTAAAATGCCCTGTAGAGCTGGGGGAACTGCAGAGTTTTCTGTGGGTTTGTCACTTCCTGCAACCACTTTCACTGTACACATAGTCATTCGGTCCATTGTTAATGTAAGAAATATTAAGTTAGATTTTGACTACAGGCAATGTATGTATGGCGATGCAATATAAAACCAGAACACAAAACCCCTGCAAATGTTATTTTCTTTTGGATTAAAAGAATCGTGTTATGTCTTAACAGCAGCAACAATCAGCTCTAAACTTAGCACCATGTCTGCTTCATAATGTGACCTCAAGCCACCAACAGCACACCCTGCATCTTTCCTCTATACACACTGCACCTATTGCACAGATGCTCACAGCACAAACACATCCTCCAGCAGCCTCTGGGATTTGGTCCATATAAACCTGTGTGTGTACAGTCCATCTTTAATTTTCCTTTTCCCTGGGGCTCAGTTTTTCATCACTTCTATCCACATATAGGAGTTGGTCTTCTTCCCCAACCTCTCCTTTATCATTCTCTCTCTTCACCTTCCTCCACCTGACCCTTTCATACCTTTCCCTTCCTACCTTCTCTCCCCATCCTTCTCTTCACTTTCTTTCCTTTCTGTTATCTCCACCCCCCCACCCCCCGACAGTGAGCCTGCAAGCCCATCTCCAGAGTAATGGCTCATTCTGACCGAGTGTTACGACTCTTTCAACCACAAATGTCTCTTGAGTGACAGCCTGAGAGTGGAGAAAATGCCAGTTAGATTGCTGTTTAAGATTGGCCAGGGGAGACAGAGGAGCCAATCACTGCTGGCTGAGAGTTTAAATATTCCACCTAGATTTAGCTTTGGTGACAGCGCTGCAAGACGAGAGGCTACCCTCAACTTCAATAGCAATTTCCTTCTGCAGCGATAGCTCTGGTGAGGGGCAGAGAAATTTTTAGCGCTTCAACTCCCTGTTGGAAAGAAGAGTAGGGATGTGTTGCTGTTAAGGGAGGGCTCCAGCACATGACATATGAGGTTTATCCTGTGCCCGTGCATTGCTGTAATGTCAGCTGTTTACTGTATCTAGACCCACAGATACTTACTCATCAGATAAAACATCTCTCCATCTTTCCTTCTGTCTGTCAGTCTCTTCTCCTCCTCTCTCCCTCCTTCCCATCCCCCTCCGCTGCTCTCTGCTTTCCTCCGCTCGCCACTGTGGTGGGTTCAGTTCTTGACAAGGCCCCACATCCTGCTAGTTGCTAAATGAATAATACATGCATGTTCTAGCAGCGCTGTTAGACAGAGGGAGAGAGAGAAAAAGAGGGAGAGACAAAGAGAGTGCATGAGAGATGCTGGTGTGTGTTTGTGTATGTGTGTGCCAGTGACTGTTTGGTCTTGAAGCCCCTTATGGAAAGGCCAAAGCTGTCACAGAACTTTAGATCCAGTCTATATACAGCGTCTACCAGAGGAGATGTCTGCCTTTGACAGTCTCATGTCAGATCCCGCTCTTCTTTTAGTCCTTCAGCAGAGATAGGAGCTAGAGGTTGTCGGTGCAATTCCCACTGGGGTGAAAGATACAGCCCTTGGGAGAGTGATTGAGAACATAATCTCAGTTGGGTTTGGAGAGCTTTGATATCCAAGACTCTTGGTGTATGTTTGTGTGTTAGTAATACAGCAGTTAGGTCTCACCATTTATTAAAGTTCCCTTTAACCCAGCAGAACGAGGGTTGCCCTACATTTTATCAGTTCCTCTCGTTCAGTTTTGACGGAGATCAAAGCAATATGCCAGCAGCCAGCAGAGCATGCATGCATTATCAATCATGTCTGTGGCTTTTTGTTGTACAGGGAAAATATTGCAGAACAAAGATCAAAAGGAAAAGGTCATCAAAGGCAAAATCTTTTTCGAGATGCAGGGGGTAGATTTACACATATACAAAGGCAGGGGCACAAACAAATCCACAATAATTTAGGTGTATGGACATGCACTGTTGCGTAGGATCGGTGTGTATGTGCATGACAAGGAAAGGAGTGTGAACAAAAGCATTTTCTGCAATCTGTCCTCTGACCCTGAAATTAGACATGTGAAACTGTATGCTGTATACTTCAGAGAGCTTGTTATTTCTCTTCACTCCCTCTCTCTCGCTCTCTTTCTCTCTCTCTCTCTCTCTCTCTCTCTCTTCTGAAGACAAGAAATTTCTGGTATAAGCATGACACGTTATCTCAAAGGACACATGCAGAGTCAAATGATTCGCCTCTCGCTCTGAACTATTTCCACTTTTATTAGGAAGAACAGAGCAAATGAATGGGAGCAGCAGGGGTCTCTGGGCTAAGTAAAGTTAGTGAAAGCCAGTGAGCCGGACTTGTTTTTAGACTGCATCTGTGAAGTGAGTTTTTCAGGGTTGGGAGACAGTGTTTAACCAGGAATGGAGTGCAGTCTCAGCTGTTTCCAATGCTCCAGGTACAATTGAAGCTCTGGCAACTCAGACTGCAGGTTGCTGATTGATGCACCGTGACTTCACTCCTCTCTCACCGACAGGCAGCTCAGGAATCTGTCTAAGCAGCTCTGCACCAGACTCACACAAACATGCACAGACACCTTGTTTCTAGGCAGAGTACCTGTGAGGGCAGGCTCGCTATTGGCAGCGCCTTTAACCTTGACACACACTGCACATGACCCAGATGTATGACTGCTGTTTGTGTCTCTAACTTTCTCCCAGCCCCCCCTCACAGACACACCCTCACCAACATTCACACACTCTATACTGTAACACCTTAAGCTGTTATTCTCAATAGCAGTTTGGATGCATTTGACAGTCAGGGAGCTGAAGTAACATGGAGAGTCTGGTCCCTCTCCATAGGCATCCTGTGAATGTTCTGGAAATGTTTCTGTCTGCATCATGTATAGAAAATCCCTGCATTTAAAGGAATATGGTCATATAGCATATTTTGGCAGTAGACACAACAGTAGCATAAGGCATTGCAACATGAAATAGAGGAATAACTAGGAGACAGGGGTTTTTATTATTTTGTCTCTGCATGCAGTCAGTGAATAGACTGGTCCAGGATGTGCTGTCTTGATGTTTAGGGCTTGAGATGCAAGAAGCAGCTAGCCACATGTTTTCTGTTAGCTAGCTTGCTAACATTAGACAGTGATTTGAAAAGCCTCCATTGTTTTATGACACAAAACCTGGCCATATAAAATCCTTATTCTAACTCTCATGAATTGAAGCTAAGCTGCTTAGCAAGCTCCAAATTTTTAGAATCACCTTTCAAGGTTTCAGGGACTGAGAATTTGATACTGAAGAAAACAACACAAAATGCTCTGATGCAATTATAAAATGTTCTTACATCACACTCAAATCATATTATCTCTGGCTGCTCTAATCAAGGGCAAATATCTGACATTAGTTTTAAAATATTGTGTCTCCTCTTTGAAGAAACAACTTACAATGTCTGCAATCCAGTGACCAAATGAGTTTTGACATTGACATGGTTGTAGATCTAAAAAGGATATGAATAGACAGAGGAGAGGTGGATTATGCTGCAGGAGTGATTTGAAAAGTTTCAGTGGATGTTTTGATGCTTTTGCTACAAAGCTAGGTCATCACTGGAAATCATTGTTACTGTCATGAAGATCTTAACTTTTCGGGACCAATTTTTCAAGCCATAAATTTAATAGAAAAAAAGAGCGGTCTCTCCAGATAAAGATCGCAAAATGCTCGGATGCTCTTGTGTAGTTTTACTGGCCTCTGTCTACGTAGTGGCAGTGACTCATTGGCGAAAATCAGCCATTTGACATGAAATATTGTGTCTCCCTTTGAAGTTATCTATGCGACGCTAAACATGTCAGTGATTCAGCCAAAGGGGTAAACAGTCATTCAACCACAAGATCAGTTTCAAAACACTACATTTAGACAGTCTGTGTGAAAAATCTGAACACTCTTCTTCTATGATTTTACAAGTTGTTACTTTCCCCAGCAATGTTGCCTCCCATGATGAGAAGAAATAAAGTGTCTGATCTGTCTACAGTGCTTATGTCATGCTATACAGACTCTACATTTATACATCAATAAATCCTGAAACCTGTTGGGATGGAGGTTAAATATGTTAATATAGGTGTGGTCGTGGGTGTGTCATTTTTTTGAGATACTATATGTTTACAGTGCATATGTTAAGTGTATTAACTAACGTAACTAATGAAGATAACTGATGTGTTTTGCGAGCAGTTTATAAGGCTTGATGATTTTTTGTTTTGTTTGCTGTTTTTTTTTAAAACACTGCTGCTTAAACATATTAATATATTTACCTTGATATGATGACGATATGATGATGATATAACCAATCTCTTGTGTGTTTTAGACCATTTGCATGTTTACTGGAGACCAGGATGCAGCGAGGGCTGGAGTGTGAAGACTGACAAGTTCAGCCACCAAGCCAAGGTCGCAAAAACTGTAAGGCTTTATTTGTATATGAACCGGACAAACTTTGTTTCCATAGCAACTGTACTGGCAGTTTTAAGAGGCTGTGTGTGCATGTATGTGTGCATATGTCATAGTAGCTGCCTTGCTGCATTGTGTCTCTGTAAAATGTAAGCACACAAAAAAAAACAGGATCATTTCACCAATACAATTTAGGTATGAATGTTTCTAACACTCGAACTGTTGAAAAATTACATATGTCAAAAGTCAAAAGTTGTGTCATCCTGTTTTCATAGCAGAATTCCTACTGAAGAAGTAGTGCTTCAAACCAAAACTATCCACATGGGTAGATAACACTGAGGATAAATGATAACAAATGTTTTATGTGATGTTGATTAAGTGACCAAAGGAGGATCAGGATCATTAAATGGATAGCTTTGCCATTAAACTTAAGGAGGTGGCTGGAACAGGTGACAGAAACACTATATATAAAAGTGAAAATGATACTTTTGCATAATGAATGTGTTTTCACACTGACACATAATTTAAGGTGTACTGGAATCAAATTATTTCCAAAGAAACTCGGCCTTATTTCAAGACATAGATGACAAGCTCAGCTTTTTCATGTGTGTGTACATCTGTGTGTGTACGTGTGTGTGTACGTCTGTGTGTGTGTGTGTGTGTGTGTGTGTGTGTGTGTGTGTGTGTGTGTGTATAAAGGCATCAGAGGATGCACTACAGAGAGAGAAAGACAGAGAAACTCTCCTGATTAACCAGAGGGAAGACAAGCTTAAAGCTGAGAGCAGATGCCATGGCACAACCTCACACGCTTCAACTGGCACAGCAGCTCAGCACAAACACAAGTAGCATGACACAGTAGCATGTGAAGGCATACTGCCGCATGACAACCTGCTGCTATTAAATATGCCTCAGCACAAAGGAGGAGCGTGACTGTAAACTCCATTCTGCCCTCTCTTCTGCATCCTGATTGCTGTGATTGCATCTATCGTGTTGCTTGATTCTCGTTCTCACCACGGTAACCTGCAGTCTCTAATTTACCTTCCGCATCCCAAGTGCCTGTTAATCGCTTGTTCTCTCTCTCCTCTCTTTCCTTCTCCCTCCCTCTCGCTTTCTTTCTCGTCTCCTCCTCTGCCTGAGAATCCATTGAGGATTCACAACAATAGAGTTGTAGACTGGATTAAGCAATACAATGTCTGATGGAGGAGGTGTAGTGGGGAGAAATCAATGGGCAGATGTGATTTCCTAAGCCGCTAAACATCCTCTGACATGTCGACCAATTAGCCATGTCAAATGGGGATATCTTTACTACGTGTACAAGGTCATTAGATAAGTACGTCCGTAGCACCGGATCTTTCTTCACATGTATCTGAGTGTGTGTGTGTGTGTGTGTGTGTGTGTGTGTGTGTGTGTGTGTGTGTGTGTGTGTGTGTGTGTGTGTGTGTGTGTGTGTGTGTGTGTGTGTGTGTGTGTGCGTGTGTGTGCGTGTGTGTGTGTGTGCGTGTGTGTGCTAAGACAAAGGGAAGTATGAGATAGAAGCATTTAACAATAGAGCATGCAGTTCCTTCGTCTTGATTACCTGTCTGCATTGCTTAATAACATTTGGGATTGCACAATTTGCAGCTTGTCACACTTATTGTAGTTGCATTCAGTTGAGAGAAATGAATCGAAAAGCAATTTTGCCATCATCATCATTCTGTTTCATATGGTGAGTAAATGCAGTTAGAGAAAGCTCTATTGGCTTTGTATGCACACCTTTCAACAACACACCCACTGCTTCTCATTATTCTTCTTTCAGCTGTCACACGACACTTGCTAAAGAAAATGAATGACAGAATGATGTCTTTTTTTTTCTTTTTTTATATTGAAAAACACCTTGCAATAGCCAACAATAGCTATGTAACTGTGTTCTGTTCTGGTGCCCACACATCCTTTATGCATAAGTGATATCAACATTATGGCATTGTTCATTTAATCATTTTCAACTTATATTTTGCTCAGCTTAAAGCTGGGGTAGGCAGAAAATGTTTGGGGTCAATGGGCAAAAATTCCATCAACACCTTTCAGCATGTTGTAATTCAAGTGGTCTGAGAGCAAACTATACGTCTGCACCTCATCTTGGCTCTGCTTTTAGACTTTAGAAAATCTAGCCCGTGACAGAAGACTTTAGCCAATCACAGGTCTTTTCACAGAGTTAGAGTGTTCCTACTGGCTGTTCTCCAAATGCAGATGCATGTGGACGTCCCTCAGATAGATATGACAATAGAGTTTCAGAGAAGGTGAGAACTTCTCCAGGACAAGTAACAGCTTGCTAACTTAATTCTCCTGTAATATCTAAATATGTTGTAGTGGTTGGTCTCGGAGGCAGATTTACCATGAAAGCAGGTGATGTTGACGATGTTGAATATTGAATAGTTTAGCCTTCTGCTAAACGTAGCCAAAGGCTCATGGCTGCCACTGTGTTGCTTGTGTTGCATATGTGTATAAAGTGCGTGCATATGCCTGTGAGGGGAGAGCTGCAGGAGGGTGGCTGTACCCCAGCTTTAATTTCCAAATTTCACTGCTGCCGGTTTAAGATAGTTGACCAGATTGTATATCTCAGAGTGAAACTTCTCAGCCACTGGTAGAGGTGCAGGTGGATTATTGGCGCTGTTAGTGCTGACCATTGCATCAATCTAAGAAATCTTGGCTGCAAATAATGAGCATTGCCCTTGATGAAATGGCCATGGTGACACTTGCAAAAAAGTTTGACAGCAATTGGCAAAAAATAAGATTTAAAAAATGATTCTGTACCAACTGTAAAAATTTACAGTCAGCTGTGTTTGGTCTATCTGAAGACTGGGAGTCAGTGGTAGCTGAAGAGTTTTGACTCTGGACATTTCCTGAGGGAAATATTTGGCTCTATAGCTGCTGAATGCTTCACTATCACTATCTTCACCAGCTACTCAGTAACTTTTTCTGTCTGCTGTTTGTTCTGGGCTGGTAGTGTACTCTGGGTTTATCAGACCTTTCTCACTGAAAACTGCTGCCTGCTGCTGTAAATGATGCAGATGAGATCTTTGAGAGTGAATCAAAACAGTAAAGTTGCATGCTGTAAAACCAAAACAATGATCTGAAAGATGCTAAAACGCTGAGGTGAACTACAGAATGAGCTGATGATTCTCTGTGGCTTTCTTACCTTTCACATTATACGAAGTCATGTGATCCATTTTTACGTAAAAAATATTTATCAATGCAGCTTTAAATAAAAATTAAAAAAAAAATAAAGTAAGTCCCATTTAGTAAAATCTTAATGTTAAATTTGAGTTCTGTGTACTCTAAACATGTGTTAAGATATAACATTTGTGGTGTTGCACAGCTGTCATAGGAGATAAAGCTTTAAAACTCAAATGATAGAAAATGCTCTGAGTCTCTATCCATCGAGGGCTACATTTTTCTCCTTCCATTAGCTGTCACATCAGCTAATGAACTTTGATTAAGCTTCCTATTTTTACAGCATGTACTCTTTTTTTCATCCTCCATATGGCACCAAGCTGTATGTCATATTTGATGAAGTTGTGCAGAGACAGCATTAATTGTGCTCTGTGTTATATCACAGAATGGCTGTTATATCTAATGATCATCACCTTGCTCTAGCTGTTCAAGTTATAAATCATGTTGGTCGGCTGCTGCTATATATGCTGAATTTTAGGTCAAACGTTAAGCTCCAACATCAGATATCAAACACATTTACTAGTCTTAGCAATACTGCAATAGTTTATTTTGAGTCTATTGTTTATCAAAGTATTATATGTATTTTCTGCCTTTACTAGGCTATTGTTCTCCATTAAATGTTGTCCAGACATTATTATTGATTTTCACTTTGTTAATGAGTCTACATCTGAAATTTGCACAGATTTGTAATTGTTCAGATGAATTTCAGATATAATAGCTTCACAGTCTTGTTTTTGGTTACATGCACTGAATCAATAAAATGACCCTGTGCGGTCCTGGAGCCTCAGAGGATTTCCCCACTTTTTCTTTTTATCATTTTGGCCTCACGCATCACATCCTGTACGACCAATCCAACCAGGAAGTCATCAGGAAGCTGTCTGGAGTTACAGCGACAGGTTGCATTGTTTAGCATTTAAATAACTCCCTGTCCCTCCACCTCCTCTAGGAGCAAAATTGCACTGCCAGGCGCATCTTAGCATCCTAGCATATCGTGTTGTTTTGCAGGTTTGAGCTGTGCTTGGCTGACTGAGTCCAAGACAGCTGTGAGTGAGGGCCACTCGCTGCTCTGTCAGGGCTGCAGACAGAGGCACTGAACTGAGGCCAGCCGTCCTGGGCTACTCCTACATGTCACCTTTTCTCTCTGTAATAGGTTTCCTGTGTGGATGACAGCTTGGAGTGAAAAGGAGATTTTTTTTTTTTTTTCCGTGTGTGTGTGTGTGTGTGTGTGTGTGTGTGTGTGTGTGTGTGTGTGTGTGTGTGTGTGTGTGTGTGTGTGTGTGTGTGTGTGTGTGTGTGTGTGTGTGTGTGTGTGTGTGGGTCCAAAGAAATACTAAAAAATCCTCAGGTAAACAAGTTATATCAGGCGAGCACAATCGAGCACAATCCTACCTCAAGGTCTTAGCATAGAATAGATTATGTAAGATCCCTTCTGTGGATTACATAAGAAACGTTGAGAGTGACACTGTGTGACCCCCTCAGTTGAAGGAAAGCAAGATCCTCCCAACCATAAAATGTTTTCATAAAATGTGTCATTTAAAGCTTGACTAGCTGGCTGTGAAAGATGCTGCAGCGATCAGAAATGATGAGTGTTTCAGACATTTCAGTTTGTGTTCTATTGCTTCAAATACAACACAAAAAGCTCATTGTGTTTTATATTCATTAACTCAAAAGTCACTTCTCTTGCGCCACAGTGATGATCTTGTCAGACAGAAGTTCTTCTCGTGAGTCGTTCACTCAATGTGTCACCGCCTGTTTATTTGTCCAGAGAATCTTTTGAGTGATTTCATTTCCCTCTGCTCTGCAGCTTCATAAGCACAACATTCACTTAAAATGAGAGATAAATCATAACTCACATACAGGGAGGAGGCAGGGTGGAGGAGAGCTGTGCATGAACTACAACCCTCAGGATGCCATGGCAATGAAGACATGTAGAGGTGTGGTGTGAAGAGGAACAAGGTGAAAGGTTTGTTTTTGTCTGTGGCTGATATTGTAACATTATTCTCTGGGCACATTTACTAGGAAACTGAGTTCACTCACATCACTGTTATTTTTCCTTTAAGTCTTTCCCCTGTTTTAGGATCCAAGCCAGCTTAGGTTACCTGAGAGGAAAATCCACCCATGAGCAACAGAGCGCATTATTCTCTGACCTTGGACTGTTCAATGGAGAGCTGGAAAACAAAGACTGATTTATGGATCAAGAGCCAACTGCCGGAGCTACAGTAAAATTATTGATGTGAATGAGGCATCAGCTTTTCACAAACCAACACACTGACTTTTCTTATAGTAAAATAAGTCTCATTTAGATCCTGAAACAAGACTCCTGTGACAAGAGAAAGAGTGTTTGCTGACACATGGGCAGCTGTGATTGGTTACTGTGCATTTCTTGAAATGTACTACATACATATCTGTTGTCGACTCTGCTGCAGACTTTGCACATGCATAGGCTGTGTTTTGACAGACGTGTGGTCAGGATTTCCTGTGTAATGACATCAGTCTGAAAGGGATTTGGCTGCTGCACTGACATTTGTATTATCAATCCTAAAAGAACAGGAACTCTCATCTTGTTTCACCATGGCTGATATTTATTGTGTTGCAGCTGTTATTCAAGGGGCCCACTATTTCTCTTGGCACCACAGATTAGAAATCATTTTTGCCTCTGTAGTTTAAAGTTGCCAAAGGGGTGTAAAACACATCCTGCATAAGCTGGCACTCTATCCTGGAAGTCTTGCATACATACAAAGAGGCTTGTGTGCATAATTCAAATCTCAATGTCCACATTTCCCGAGTTTTTTTTTTCTTCTCTCAGTCAGATGAGGAGTAATTCAAAATGTGACATGAAATGAACATGCAAATAATTGTGTTTTTAGAATGTATTTTTGAAAATACTGTCACAGATGCACTGAACTGGTTTAACACTGATTGATAACGTTTTAGGTGACCTAAAGTATGTTGGCTGCAGGAAAAGAAAGTCTCAGCGGTGTCATCTCTGGGTGGCCTGTTTCTGGGTTTTTACCCTGAGGCCAGTGGGATGTGAACAGTGCTGTCTCTCTACATGGGATCTTTTGTCCTCTCCACCTTCTCAATAATTCAATGGAAAGAGGAGACATCAGCTCTGGTATAATTACTGTGTGAGGGTGACAAGCTCCTCTGTCAGGGGCAAGATGGGGACGAGCTTTACAGTGCTGGAGGAAGCTAAACGACACAGAAACTGTGTGTACAGTGACACTGTCGATGACAAAAGCTTCAGCTACCGGGAGATGATGAAACTGCAGGTAATTTGGAGAAAATCTTTGTGACAACATTCTCTGTTTTTGTTTTTCAGTAAGAACTCAACTCAGTGCTTAATCATCGCAAAGAAGCTCGAAAATGGTGATGGCACCTGAAAAATGAATCATTAGACTCAGGTGCAACATTTCACTTATGAACTGTAATGCATGTCTTGGGTTTTGGTATTGTTCTGCAAGTTCTCAGTGGTCAAGGGGCAATATGATCCATCACTGTTAGGCAGAGAGTTGTGTGAGATCTTATTTCAGCTCTGGGCCCAGCTAAGATGACAGATCCTGTTAATATAACACCAGCCAAAACCCAAACTTCCTGCTAAGTAAAACCCTCGGCATAAGCATACCTGCCAAGATATGACTAAAACGGTTACTGTCACCGAGACCTAAAACCTGGCATGGGCACAGGCTTGGCATAAGGCCCCCAGTTTAAAATGAGCTAGACAAAGTAGGCAGTCAGAAGTAGATGTTTTGACACATTGTCTCCCACAGGTACCCAGGAAAAAGTCTGGACCAAAATATATCAAGTCTGTTGCAGTAGGAGTGCTGATTTGAAATCACTGAGACAGTCCCCTGACTGTCTCATTCCTCATGATGTAAGAGGCTGAGCTGATCCAAGCTCAGCGCTGATGATGAAATTGTTCTTACGTGTCAGAAAGCATTAAAAAAGGTCAAAGGATTCAAGGGCAAATCAGGGATTTCATTGTAACCTGCTACAGTACATATTTCTCATATTAAAAAAAATATTTTCTTGCTAAAAATAATTCTCATATTTAGCCTCTCCCTTTAAAAATGCGATAAAGCATAAAACTAAAATTGTCCTCACTATCATTCATGACAAAAGAGCACACATCTACAGCAATGCTAGCAGCTCTGAGAGGCTGTACATGGACACTGTGCTTTTTGCTAACAACAGCATGCTAACATGCTCACAGAGACTATGCTGACACTGGTGCTAAGCATCTATGTTTATCGTGTTTACCATCTTGATTTATGGGTTAGCTAGCACAAAGTATAGCTGAGGCTGAGGAGATTGTCATTAGTTTTGAAGGTTTTGGTCATAAACCAAAAGTAGTGGACAAACTGAAATCTTAAATCGCTGATGTAACTGGTGGTCAGAGTATCAATTCCCCCTATGGACACCATGGATTTCTGTACTAAACATCATTGCAGTCCATCCAATAGTTGAGCTGTCACATAGAAGATAAAAGTATCTATGACCCTGCTGCTTCATTCATGCCAGCTGACATCTTGCACTGGTAACAGAAACATTGTTTTGCGGTATAAATACATTTTTGACATGTGGAGGAGGATAGTTTTCTGATAATTTTTTAAGCCATATGCTTTAATATTATGTCAAGCCCCACACACAGAGCAGAATGGTAGTAATGCAGTTTAAAGACAGCTAAACTCTTAAAGGACATTTTCAAAAACAGCAGTGAGTTGAACAGCTAGAATCATCACAGCTCCCCTTTCTTCCCTTCTCTTTCCCCTTCCCTCCTCGTTGTCCTCCAGATCTCATGCCCGTGAAGTGAAGAAAAAAAAATTTGCCACTATCAAAAGAAAGTCACGACACAAGTTCCTGTAATTTTTGATCATAATGAAATGTGTCACGTTCAATCAAAAGGCTGGTGCTTGCCAGTCTCCCCACCATGCACACCCCAAGGCGCACACATCAGAGCCGGCAAAGAAAGGCCACATTAAGTGTTTGATGGCAGCCGAGAAACGACACAAAGAGGCTGTTTGTAACTAATTAGGTTCTGTTCTCCTCACCTAGATTTTAATTATGATTGGGTGCTTCAAAAATTTCCACGCCAAATACCTAGGTATGTTCTTTCAAGCTTCCTAAAAAAGAGTTGGACAAGAGGAGGGAAATCTAGGCTGCTAACTAGCTTAGCATAAAAGTAGTTTACTGTTAGCCTGACTCAACACACAGCACCTGGAAAATTGACAGTGTTGTCTTTGAAGTGTAACGCCTTACAAGGTGTGCTTCCTGGCAGAACATGCTTCTAATCATATTGTGCTCTTCATGTAATATCAAAGTCATACTAGCAATTATATACAGCATAGAACATATGTTGCTAAATGACTCAGAAAAGCTTAATGGATCGGTGAACTTCTGTTTCCCACTGCAATTATACAACATAGTTTTTGATTGCAATGATCTGAGGTGTTGTTAAATTTACACCAGACCTCCAGCATATGTTTCTGGAGGAAAAATGACATCAGAAAATTTTCTGTATTTTCACGGTGGTTGTGCTGTACTGTCACATTCATTATTAGAGAAATCAGTTTTCAGTCTTTCAGGGTGATCAAAGCCTTTAAACCTGAGACTTGTGAGCACCTCAAGAAGATTCACGAGCAACTGCAAATTATTATCTCACTAGTCCTTTTCCTCCCAGTATGACAGATCGCAGCCCAGAGGAAAACATTCAGAGGCTGAGGAGCTCCGGTGCAGACAGGTGATTCACTTCTAATGGATGTTAATGTGGCGGACATGACTGAGAATATTCCCAGTGGTGTATACTTACAGTTAATTGATAATTGAGGTCTATGAAAAGATGCACATTAAATCATAGCCAATGAGCCTGCCTATAAGGTTGCAGCAATTTAAAGAACAAGTCTCCAGAGTCTCTTAAGGTTTTCCACAACTGAAATACACTCTGAATGAATAATTAAGGTAAAGAAAGGAAATATTCTGAACTCATATTGCCTCACTTAAGACATTACACTTTCAAACATGTAACATATGCATAACTTTCAAATGCATAAACATTTTAACCCCCACCAACCCCAGGTTGCTCAATCCTCTAATGACTTGAGTTCTCCTTATGTTACTGTTTGATCAGAGCCTTTGCTAATGAGCCCATGTGCTGAGATAGGATACGATTCTGTGATTTACTTTAATGTTTTTTACATATTCAACACTAATTCTGTGCAACATGTTGCACATAAATAAATGTCTTATTCAATTCTCTGTCACCAGCTGAAAGCATACCAAAGAGATTTAACCTACAGTACAGACACTTCATGAAAGCTTTTGAATTTTTCACAAGCATTTTGTATTTACAGGTACAGAGAAAGTTGTTTGTTCATATTGAAAAACATATTTAAAGCATGCACCAACTACTACAGTGTATTCACCATGTATAATATGGATTGGTCTGAGAAATCATCATGTTAATGCAAATATTTCTTTAAAATGTTGTGTGTCATGTGTGTCATAATGCAGATGTATGGCAAATGTAGGCAAATAATCACAAATAGGCTGATAGAGCAGTCTGATGTTTGGTGCAATGAACCATGTTGCGTTACATCAGATAAAAACATCATGTGTGTAAAAAAGAAACAGAGTTTGCCTGGAACCATTGGATAATTGATGATATAGAATTACCAGCCACTCCATGTATGACTGGACTAGACATCTACAATAAAGTGATGTAGGCCTAAGACAAGTATAATACCTTAATATATTTTGATAATAATACAGTTTAATTTGGATTTACCAGCACAGGTTACCACTCATCCTGCTTTGTCATTGTCCATCACATTGTTTAGAAAATATCCAATTGAACAACAGAGCAAAGAATCGTGGGACAGTTTTGATCATAACTATGGGATTCATATTACATTCTTTGTTTATGCTGTAGACACATAGAGAGATAGATGTGTACACATCCCATCCCACGTTTAGGCCAGAATCATGAAATTAGCTGGCACTTACTTAACACTTCAAATATCTTATCATGGTCTCAGCAAACCTTAAAAGAACTGACAGCATGAGTGTTTTGACTTGCAGTGCACTCTAGTTTCAAACAGGTATTTCAAGAAGTTTCTGCCTGTCCTTATCTGGTGGTGGCATGCACAGATGGCGTGGTTCCATAATGGCCGAGGATCCTGAGAGCTGAAATGAGATTGGGGCGACTGTACAAACAGATCAGACAGGTTTAGCCCGATGATATCCTGTGATTGTGCGACCTAACAGTCAGCCATCTTGTTGTTAGCCAATTAATGGCTCATTACCTGTTTAGACAGAGCTGTGCCACCTCAGGTTACAAGGCCACTAAAGCTGCACTTCACCCACTGACTCAAATCTGATTAGTTTCACCTAATTGGCAGAGATCAGATGTTTTTTTTTTTTTTTCTTTTTGCTCTTAAGTTTGAAGGATCCTGTTTCATGGGCACTGACAGAGATAGCATTTACTACTGGGAAAGAACAAACACTGATCATCTTTCAGGTTTGGAGGTTTAAGACATAAAGTTTCTGGTTTGTATTTAGCGCCCATTATTATCAATTGATATGTTTTCTTTTTTTTGACTGGAAACACAAGGTAGTGTCAGTGAGACTGTGATCATTTTAATATTTATCTCTATGCTATTTTTTTTTTTTTTTTTACCATTCAGACAGTGTAGATAGAAAATCTGTGTGGGTCTGTTTGCCTTGCACAGTAACAATGCACACATCCTTGCTGAGTTGTTTCAGTGTGTTTGCACAGAACTGTATGTACAGTATGTGTATCTGCACGAATGCAGGTTCGTGTATTCTTTCTGTGTGTGTTTTCAAGGACAACTGGGAGTCTTTTCTCTCCATGATCAGTCAGTTCTTGTATCTCTCTGCTCACTTAAAATGTTTGTTCTTCTTGCCAAACACAGGCCCATTAATAGTGCATGAATTTAAAAAAAAAAAGAAAGAAAGAAAAAAAGCAAATAGAGAGCAAAACAGCAGCAAACCACCAAACAGCCATGCGTAAATTTATTTAATATTCTCTGTGCTTTCAGCCCAAGCTGCTCGGCCTGTGCACTGTCTAGTCAAATCATGACAGAAAAGATTAATCTGGCTCATTAAAAAAAACAAAAAAAACATCACTGAGCATTGTATGCAAAACAACTTTTCGCTGTACACTTCAGGTAAAAGTATAAAAAAGGGAGAAGTTTTTTATGTAAGCATCTGTAAGGTCCATTATCTTTATTTTGACCGTATTATAACACAAGACTTACTAGTATTACTCAACAAACAGCTGTGTTTCAATGAAAAGGAATAGCTGCTCGTTTTGCATGTGTTCTTTTGGTCCTGGTTTGCATAGAGCTAATGTTGCACTGAGTTTCATTCCACATGAAAATATTCCCATGAGAATTTACAGTATAGACCTTAAATGAAACTGGTTGGACACTACCTAAGAGCTAATCAATGTGCTAGTGTTTAAGTGTGAGATAGGGGAATGGCTTTGTCCAGAGGCCTTTCACATGGTAAGTGAGGCTAATCTCTTAGTATTACTATGGCCAAACCAACCATTTCTAATGGCAGACAGTGGGCTTTTACAAACCATTGAAAGCTGGGTGGTGTGATAGACTCAGGGGAAATTTTCCGGCAAGCGCTAAAATTCAGCTGCTCTTTTATTCATAGAACACACACACAAATGTCTTTATCTTTCTCAATCAAAAATACACACTACTACTCCCTACCTCTATGAAACACACACACACACTCTCACACACAGCGCATGGGGCCAGGTGGTGTGGTTAGTGCCAGATCTTGCTCTCTGCTCTCCTGAGTGCAATTGGTAACCTGAGCTGCCTGTTTGAATAACTCAGTTATCCCAAAAGCTTCCTCGCTGCAGAGACATCATGGAACAGTGCCCAAAACACACTTTGCACAAGCCTTTGATATTCACTGACTGTGTGATGAATATTGAAATTCAGCTTTCAAAGTCACTTTTGTTGTCCTGAGGTTGCATATCATAAGAAAAGAGTAAGAATTAATATTGGCTGGAAAGCCTTGCGGGCACAGCTTGTATCCAAAATCTGTCATCAGAGTGTCACTCAGTGTAAGTTAGTCGGTGTGAATGTGTCAGCTGATGGGACGCGACAGGCAGGCCAGGGGCCTCCTCATTTAATTAGGAGCCCGCCTAAGTTTGTTGAGCTTGCAACCAAACCTGTCTCCCAGGGTATTTTCTATTTTAAACACAATTCACTGTAAATTTAGCTTTAGATATTTTCTGCTATAGATATACCCTGCAGGTGTTCACTGTGCTGCACCATTTTGAGGCTACAGGCTGTGTCTACTTACTATTAATGTCACTCAGTTGTCCTGCAAATATTTGCTGTTGCCCTTTGCCCTTTCCCACCACCACTGCCTTATAGCCCCCACACAATACTGCCTGCCTTGTTGTCTACTTCTTATGTAACCTTGTCTGTTGTCCAAGCATTGAGTCAGAAAGATGCTTTAAAATGTAATATAATGATGATTTTGTGATCAGTTGTAGATGTAGGAGTGGTACTACACTTTACCAAGATCTATGACTTTGTTTTATGTATACTTTTGAATTTGGCCCTGAGGTAGTGTTGAGTAGTTAAAGAATACTCCATTTGAAAGAATGTTCTGTTTACTTAACCGTGATTTTACAGTTGCACTCTGTTATGCTGGCTTAATTTTTGTTGACATTCTGGTGACAGATATCCCTGTAAAATTAAAATATCACTTCTGGGAGTATTTTTACAGTGAATGTGAGACGCCCAGGAGGCCTTTTAAATAGCATCAGGTGTTCTGTGTCAAAATGTGGCACAGCAGAAAAATTGTTTGTGTATGTAATGACAAAAATGACATTTCCTGACCTTGTATTTTGCCTTTTTCTCTTGCCTGTCAAGAACTATTATACCTAAAATATGACAAAGCTAATGAAAGTAATCAGAGTGCAATAGTGAGGTTGAGTCGGTTCTTTCCCTGATTTTAATTTTGAACTGGGGACACAATGATGCTTTTTAAATGTTTAATGAACTTTATTTATATTTCATTTATATGTAGAACATGACAAGAGGTCATTACAATACAAGTAAGAAGAGGAATGCAAGAAACATAGAGGATGTCAAATAATGAATAAATTCCATAAAAAGATGAAAACGGATTTACATAAGTAAAATAAAATACAATTAAGGACAAGATGATATAAATTAACGTTTAAAAGTGTGGCAAATGCGATTACTTCAAATATTAATGTAATGTAAAGGCTCCCTCCCGTGTCCCAGTCACACCGGGAGTCGGCCCGTGGGCGCCCTCTATCGGCACAGTGAGGTACTGCAGCATCAGAGCGCCTCCTCCCTCCCTCCGTCCCTCTCCCCCTCCTCCCTCCACCTAGAACCGGAGCTGCATTCCTCCCCTCTCCATTCACACGCAGGGAGCTGTCGGAGAGAGAGCACCTCCACTCCGTGACTAGAGTGGAAATGTCCCCAAGTTTTGGAATTTAAAACCATGGCGAGGATATCGAGCCTACGGGTCACTTGAATCTGTAAGTACCACGAAAACTCTGGCGCAGGGTTTTTTTTGTTCTCTTCGTGTGGAAGGAGCGGGGTTTTTTTTGGTGGAGCCGGCTGAGAAATATTTAGGTTACATTTTTTTTTCTTTCCGTTGCTCCGTGTGGCGAGTTTGTCGTTGTGTTTTCCCCCCTCCCGTTTCTCCCCATATGTCTCCTCCACTTTCGGCGTCTGGTTTCCCCCACGAGTTTGAAGAGCTTTTTAGGCTCCAAACCAAACCCAGTCGTGAAAAAAGGGGGCATGGGGAAGATAAGGCAAGAGTAGCGCTAACATCCAGTTATTTTAGGTGTGTTGGTGTGTGAAGGCTTGTGTTTCTGTGAGCCGTGTGTTGAATGTGCGCCCCGGTGTGACCAACCAGTCGGATTGATCCATACTAAACTAAAACTGCGGATATTTTGGGCGCCGAACGAGGCTTTCTTTAGCTTGCTAACTAAATTTAAATTGGGCATTTTTATTTTTATTTTTGTTTTTCTTAATTATGTTGCGCGGAGCACCTGGCGCCTGAAACTAAGGAAAGGTTGGTGTGTTTTTTTGCAAGTAACCTCGGATTTGGTGCAGTGTGAGGTGAGTTTTTGGCTGGTTGGAGAAACGTCGGCTGCAGTAAGAAAGGACTTTTTCTGACCTGGAAAAGCTTCATTTTGCTGTCATATCTGGAGTGTTGTACTAATAGAAAGCTCCTGGACCCGTGTTGGGTGACACAGACCGGTTAGCAGGCTTATCTGGCTCAGGGTGGCTGTTGCATTGCCTCAGAGGAGGAATGCCACCACCACCATACATAATTACAGGTATTCGCGGAGCTGACACTCACTGTCGCCTGGATAAATAGTCCGGGGAGACTGGAGTAGGCTGCATGGCTGTATTATACACATTTGCCTTCATGCTTCTTAATTTCCTCATATTTGAATGGACATTGCCCCGGCTTTCTTAAATGGACCTAAGGGAGGAGTTGTGTTGGATTTCTCTTGGGGGGGTGGGGGGTGGTGGTGCTTGCTTTAAAAGAAATCGATTCCCTTATTAGCTTTTAAATAATTAGAAATTGTGTTGGTGTGGTGTGAAAAGAGCGTTAATCTGCTAACGAATGAGAGGCAATTTGTAAGCTTTGTTATTCGACAGCAATTGAATTCCCCATCTGAGCATGGATGGAGTGGTGAGGGCTGTCTGTGGGTGTGTTGAGTGCGCATTGGTTGTCAGCTATTGAAAATGCTCTCATTGCTCTATCGGATTCTCCTCAGTTCTTTTTTTTTTTTTTTTTTAATCAAATCCTGGTTAACCAAATTAGACTACCCACCCCGACCCCCGCACGCTACGTGAATTCATTTGGAGCCCATTTTAAACATGTATTCATGAATCATATTAGAGGAGCAAGGGCTTAGACATAATTTTAACCTTTTTGGAGAGAAAGGAGGGGGAGTGGGGCCCGACTATGAAGCCTATGGACTCAAATTTTTTTATTTAATATTCAAGTAGGAGTCCTTCACTGTATCTGCAGTGCAATTTAGACAGTTGATAAAAACCTGCTGGCAGTGATTGGTGTTTTTTTAATCTACTATTGCACCACTTGAACACCCCTATAAGACACAGGCGTTATGTGACTAATGTGGTAACTCTTCATTATAACTGACACGACCCAATTTTGCCTCAGTTCAGTCAAGCAGCAGCTTCTTATTGACAGTTCAATGCGATGACCAGCATTCACATGTAAATGATGTGGGATTTGAACCATGACATGAGTGTTTGTTTAAGAGGTGCTGCCCAGTCACAGCTTTAAATCATTCAACCACACGCAGGCTGACATGTAACCAACCATACAACAGAAGGGCACCTAACCTGTTCAGTCAAAACAAGCTTTATTTTACAGTGTGTGACTGACGGCGAAGAGTGGCACTAATGTAACCAAACATAGTGACCAGTTGTCTTTTTGCAAGGGCTACATAATCACATTCTTTTTTTATTTATTTAGCTTGCACAATCCTGAAATTACAAAATCTTATAGGTGTCTGTGAAAAAATCTCCAAGTGATTAATAAGGATATTTTAGAGATGTCCAAAAATCACACATTGTTATCTGACATGAGTCACAATGATACTGGGGAAAATCTGTGAGAAACTATTTCGCCCAGATGATTATTACTTCATGGTGTCAAAAAGTTCCCACCTTTTTATAAAGCTGAGTTATTCAGGAAAACATTTTTTTTTTGCAAAACTGTGACCTTGCATGGCATTTTACATGAAAGCTGGCAACCCAGCCAGAAAATTACAACCAATTTGCCTCAATCTTACCTAATTATGATACAGATCTGCCCCACAATAAACCAGCAGTGTCATGAATTTTGAAAGTCTGCCCTGCCCGGCCTGTCTGCTGCCGTGAAGGGTAAATCTGTGATGTCCAAACTTTGGAATTCAAGCTGACATGTGCACTTTGCACCCCTCTGGTCCTGCCTTTGTGTGGCTTGCCCCCCGTCGCATTCCTCTGGACTTTTCAGTGAGCGGCATATTTAAGGTCTAATTAGATTGTAGATGGATGACAAAGCAGAAGAGCTCTGCTCAAGTGAGAATTAAATTGTGAGTTAGCGCTGTAAGACCAGCCCTAAATATTTAGTTTTAGTGCACATACTGATGAAGGGTTTTAGGAAAAGGGAATTAAAGAAGTGGGTTTGAATGAAATTCCTTGAAGCACACATGGGACTTTCTCAGTTGGAGTGAAAAACTACTTCACTGGGTGACTGAAATTGTTTATATATGTGAAAAGGCTTTCAGAGCATAACACTATTCTTCAGGGTATACTGTACTGTGATTCATTGCTTTCATGCAGCGAGCCGATATATGGACTGTGTTCACACTCGCGGTGTGCAGTGTGTGTGTGGCTAGACTGCAAAATCCAGCTCCTTTTCCAGTTTCCCTTACTGTTCGACATTTTAAAGCTGTGTGACAACCTCATCTTTCGGCATTTCCTCTTCTCGCCTTCTCTCTTTGCCTCCACTCCTGTGCCGTTCTTCCTGCCTCCAGACTTATGCTGCCACTCAGGCTTTCTCTCCCCACCCTCCTCCCACCGTAGTCTGCGTCTACCTCTCTTCTTCCTCACCACCTTTTTCTTAATTTCATTTTTCTGATCCGTCTCCCTCGTTCTCGCTTCCTCTCTGGGTCTTCCTGGCTGGTTCTTTCCTCCCTCCATCTCTGTTTTCCTCTCTAGAGAAGAGACCATACACATGTAAGGCCCTCCTCACTCTTCCCTCATGCTCTCTCTCTTTCTGTCTCTCTCTCTCTCTTTCTCTCTCTCTCTCTCTCTCTCTCTCTCTCTCTCTCTCTCTCTCTCTCTCTCTCTCTGTCTGTCTGGACTCCCTGGCACAATATTCAGTGATCTAAAATCCCCAATTTGTCTTTTTTTCAAACAGTCTACTACAACTAGTCTTAACTTGGCAGTGCCTATCTGTTGCTGCTCCTTAGTGCAGGAAGAAGCATTTACTACTAGTGAAAGAGGATATCCTACCAAAACAATGCAAGGGTTATGTTGGAGAGTGTTGGGTATGCCTTGGTCTGAACTCATTCCCCCATACGTGATTGAAGGCTTCCTTGGCACTGCGGCGCTGTAATGCAATATCTTCTTTCATATCATAGCTGGTGGAGATGGCATGTTTTTATTACATAAGTTTTCATTTGTGTCAGTCTTGCTAAAGAGGTTAGCTGTGTTGCTGGCGCTCTGCTCCGAGTGCATTTCATTCAATCTGTGCTTCCCTGTCTCTTGCTCTTTTTTAACACCTCTGTTTATACTTCCTCTGTGTTGGTCTTTTCTTGCTTTAGTCGCATCCTCTCCTGTTTCTTCATGTTGTCATCTCTCCATCTCTTCCTGAACCTTGTCCCATCATCTCTCCCTGTATTTGAGTGTTTTCACTTGGTCTCTCTGGGGTTTGTGAGGCGCCCCGAGGCGAGGAGCAACGCAGCAGCAGCAGCTATATTAAAACGCACTAAAGAGGGACCAGCAGCAGGGCTCTACCCGAAGGCCCTGCTGTTGTACACACACATCCAGAGACACACACCCACAGCTCTCATGGTGCTAACACCTCTTCAGCCGACAAGCTTAATATGAAATAAACTCACTCGCCAATACCTGGCGGGCCTGTCTTGACTGACTGCTCAAATAGGAATGACCTCCATTTGGCCCGAATAAGAAGCTGGGATTGAGAGTCAGTGGGCGGTGTTGAACTGCAATGTGCTGGTGCATTACGAATCATATCAAAAGGTGAGTTTGCAGGTGAGCCAGCAGCATAAACCCTCATCAGCGCCAATCAGAAGTGAATTTAAAGACAGGCTGAGCTATCTGCAAGCTGCATCACAGTTTTAAGAAGGAGGGTGCGCTCAGGGCTGGCAGCTTTATTTTGGTCCCTAAAAACTGCCTGAATTAGGGAAGATGCATGAAGTGAGACTCAGTGTGGAGAATTTGAAATGAAAGCTCGGCCTGTATTGTTTGATGCCTTGACCTTCTTTAAAAAGATTCCTTGTTGCATCCCTCACTTCAGATGTCGCCAAATAAATATGACCACTGTGGTGGCAGAGCAGAAATTTCCTGAGCTAGAAAATGGCTTTTTTTTTTTTCTCTGAGCGAAGCAGCCTTAGTTTCTCTGTCTCCCTTGTGCTCATCCAAGTGAACTGTCTGTTATGTATAATTAATTTTCTCCTCTCTCCCAGTTTATTTTTATCGCCCACTTTTAACCATTCCTTCAAAGGACCCCTCCCCCGCTTCCGTCCTCCACAGTGCCTGCTGAAAGTGACAGCTGCTTGGGTACGGGGGATGCTTTTTGAAGCAGGCACTAAAAAGGCCACTCACTCAAGACGACTCGGAATAAAAAAATCTCTGCCATTCTGACGGTATCAAAAACATGCCTGCTAATCTGGCTGCAAATTGAAAATAAGCTCCGTCTCCGCTGTGGTGTGTGCTGCCTGTTGGGGAACAGAATTTACATGGTCTCCTTTTGTTCAAAAAGCTGTTGATTAGTTTGGTTGAAATGTAAAGCAGAGCGACGAGATTGACTTAAGTAGGGCACGAAGAAATTCTCCAGTTCACCATTTTGCGGGCACTTAATTTTATTGACGACAGCACTGCACTGGATCTATTTTCTTTTTAAGTCAAATTGACAATTTCATAATTTGTCGAATGGGCTCTCAACCAAACCAAAGAAACATTGTCAATGGTTGTATTTGACCCTCAGCCCCCTGGCACATCACCACTGAGATTGAGTTACAGCCAGAATGAAGATTCTGCCTGAAGGTCCAAAGATGCAGCATTGACCCAAATTCCACTTCTGACCTGGTGGCCTTGTGAAGAAATCCCACTGCGTCCGCCACTTGTGGGCACAGCCATAGCATCTGAGGTTTCCTCCCTGGCATGCTAATGCTCTTGTCAGCATTCTGTCCATTTCCCCTCAGACACTGACTCAGACAGGCTGCTTGGGTACCTGATTTGCATGGACATAAAAAAATGGCTCTTGTTGCATTTCCTCCTGTGAGGAAGAGCTGGGGTCTGCTGTCGACCAGGAAGTCACAGTTCCTTCCTGTAACATTAGACAACACCTATACCTGTCATCTTTAAGCTCTGCTCACAGCAGGGTAGGTTGTACCTAGTACTTTCTGTTACACTGGTCATTCATGTATATCTTGTCTTCTTCCTCTTGCTTAGTTTCTGTACAGTGTGTATTCTAAAAAAACAAGACGCTTACTGTTACTACTGTGGATCTCAGCAGAAACGGTCTCAGATTGCTTCCAAATTAAATTTACCTTGAGGCCATAGACAGCTGTTTAATGGTACACTATAGTTAAAGCTCATTATTGTCCCTGTCATAAAAAATGTAAGAGTTTATTTGGACAAAAGTTAATGCAACTTCAAATTTATTTTTAACTAAAATGTTATAAACATCAGCTCATTTGTGGTTTCTCTACATCTTTTTATTACTGTGAGTAGTTTCTGAGCTCTGTCCATCTTAAGAGGGCATCAAGTACTGTAAATTATGGGGGTTTGGGAGATAAAATCTGGGTGAAAATAATTTTTAACTGATTGCTCAGTTTAGTCTCTTAGATATTGTCAAAACCGGTAAGAACTCAAAATGTGTCATGTGTCACATTATAATATTTAGTTGTTTTTTTGATATAGCAGATGTTTGGAGTCATGGCCATCACCCACACCCATTGTCTGTCTTCCTAAGTTTCCTTTGAGTTAAGCACACCAACTCCCACTGGTTCAATGGAAAACAGCAGATCTTTGAATGGATTGTGTCTAGCCCAGCCTGTCAGTATCATCAGCAGAAAGTGTGTGTTGCTGATGCTGAGATAGTCTCAGTTTAGATGAGGGAGCCTACTGGTTGTTTACTGTGCTCACTGGAGTCTGTCTGCCTCTTCAGGCATGTTTGGCTTGTTAATGAGAACCACTGTGCGAGAGAGGAGGCAGCGCACTGTGGGTGTGTGCCTGTGCATGTATTTGCATTGAGATAAGCAGTGCATTTGTTGATGTGCACACTGTATACAGGAGGGTGGTACACAGGATGCTATCTGAATGTGTTTGTGAGTGTGTGTGTACGGTGACTCCTCATGTTTAATGTAAGGTAACACTCTCCACCGTGGAGGAGATGAAACGGGAGAATTTACACAGCCATTTATTGTTGTGATTAATGTTAATGGTGCAACAACTCATAATTGCTCACTTCTTTTTTCTCCCCTCTCTGCCACTTTATTCCTGTCTTCCATCCTTCATCCTCCCTTCTTCCCCACACACACACACACACACACACACACACACACACACACATCCTCCTGCTTTCTGTTGTATTTACCAAGGGGAATCTTAAATAATTCAGGCGGTCTCTACTCCCCAGCTCTGTAAATAAGACTAATAGAAGGCGGGGCTTTGAAGAGAGCCACTTGCCCAGGGAAAGCATGGCCAAAGGCTAGCCTATAAATCAGCTGGCTGCCTGTCTGGCCCCTTTACTGTGGCTATGTTGAGGGCTCGCCAGCAGCAACCCCCATGTTAGCGGAAGGAAGGGCAACTTATTCTATAGAGGTCAACAGTATGGTGGTGTCGCCCCCAGGGCAGTGGTGGACATTGAGAAAGTGTGTGTATATGCGTGTAGGACACAGGTAGGATCACTCTCACTCTCTTTTCCCTTAGTTGCACTCTGGCTTGTGTTTGTGTGTGCGCACACTCAGACATGGACACGCGCTCCATGGCTCATAAACCACACACTCTGATGTCAGCACCTGCCTGTGTGTTTACAAGATGGAGATAAGTGCTCTTTTATTCATTTTGTTTACCACTAATTTTTTCCCCTGAGTGCCTGGCACTCTTTAGATGTGGGCTGGTGCTTCTGGCTAGTTTGATGTGTGTGTGTGTGTGTGTGTGTGTGTGTGTTTGTCTGTGTGCGTGCGTGCGTGCGTGGTGAGGTCTTAGGTAGGCAGACACTTCACTGAAAATCAGTCAATAAAGGAAAAAAACATTTTCGTTTTTCAGAGTAGCAGAAAGGGCAGTTAGCCTTCTTAAATCCACCAAGCGATCCCACTTCAGCTGCAAAAAGAAGGGTAGATTTTGAGTAGCTTTAGCCCTAAATCACTGTGGAGCACTTCCCAGCCTCTCACCTCCCCACGTTTAACTCTCACTAGCCACTTTTCTTCAGTGGGGCCAAGTGGGACCTGTCAGGTTTTCGGGCCAGCTCAAAACTTTTCTGAGCTCTGACTCAAAGCAATATTAGTTTATTTGAAACTGTAGCCCACATGACAAATGATTGCTGTTAGTAACAGACACCCCAAAGAACCACAGAAATATTATTTTGACGAAAACTAGAACATAAATAATAGTGCAAGCCTTTTAGGCTTTGTAGTAAGAACATGTCTACTTACTCTACTGCCATATTTTTGTCCTTGTATAAGAAATTTGAATTTTGGACTCCTGGTACCCATTTCGCCGTGCTTACGGTGGAGCATTCAAGTTGTCAAATAACAAATGTAGCCTGAAATTCCTCTTAAGCAGCATAGAATATCCTACACCTCCTCCCTCTCCTACCTCCTTTTCTTTCCAAAGCCTCTTTGTCAGGTCCTTCTTTTGTGCTCATCTCAAAGGGTTAAAGAGGGAGAAGTGATGAGTAGCCCGCCGAGTCTGGCCTCCATTGTGTGTTGGCATTGTGCCACTGCATAGCATGTCGACCGTAGACACATGTACAAGGGACTTTTCTCTATTCACTGGCGCTACAGTTACCCAGTAATACTACTCTAACCTCTTGCAAATCAATGCAAATACTTTCCAAAGGTTTGTGAGGTTAACAGGCTAATGATAACACTGACATTTCAGAGGCAGCCAACTGCAAAAGTGCCCCCGTCAAATGAGGTTTAAAGGCCTTACTTTTGCATATCATTGCTTCACTCTTGCCTTACAACCTTCTTATAGACATTGCTGAACAGCTTGGGCGACCTTGTTCTAACATTGAATAACTTTAGACAAAAGTTTTGGGATGCTCAAGAAAGACAAGTTGTTTTTCTTCAACTCCCTCAGTGGAAACATGTGCTCGAGGACCATAAAACCAGTTTCCCTCCCTTTTCCTCCCTTTCCTCCCTTACATAGCTTGTTAAGGGGAAAACCACTCGACGGCATGTGGTGAATAACATTGGTGGCTGCTCGGCCTAATTCTTTTAGCAGACCACAGTTACCTCCACACTGCAACAACGTGAGTCTCGGGGGTGCTTTTAAGTTGCCTCTCCCTCCCCGACCCCCTGCAGTGCAGAGGCAAGCTGAGCAGAGGGACTCTGGGAATAAGTACTCCAGACCAGACAATAGTGGACCGCCGTGAAGGAGGTGGGGTGTTGATTATAACCAGAAACAGAAGAAGAGCAGGAGGAGGAGGACGTCTGCAGAATAGAAGGAGGGGTGGGACAGGGGCAGGTCAAAGGTTAGACTGATCCCTACTTTAAAGGTGGAGAGGGGCAATGGAGGTTTTATTGCAAGGGCCCTCTTGTTGCTTTTTGCCCAGCCAGGGGTGAACCTCTGAGCTGCTATTGCGTCATAAGGATGGGGCATTTAGGTGGGTGTGAGTACGAACTACACATTGCCATCCCATGACGGCTCCAGTTGTGCTCGGTGACCTCTGACCCTGGCCTTCTCTCCCCCTACCAGGAGCAGTCACATAGGTCAGCGGCATGCCAGCTCCCATGTGAAGAGAGAGAGGGTAGTGAAGAAAGTCTTCAGGTGTTGCCCACCACTTGTTTTTGACTGTTTTTGAGTTTGCCCCAGCGAGTCTGTTCACTCAGCTGGTAGATTTTCTGGGGCAGATAAGGAGGCCGAGCATGTGATGAAGCAGCCAGCAAACATGAAGGAATGTGTCAGCGATACCATTCAGCTCTTGTCGGGCCACTGCATTCCAAATGAAATGGGGTGTGTAACTTGTGACTGGTGTGATGTGGTGATGCGTGGCAGCTGGGAGGAGTTGCTTCCTTTCTCTCCAAGTCTTTCTCTTGGGGCTGTCTCCTCTCTCTGCCTCACCAAGGTCTGTGATTTCCTTGGTTTCCATTGCATGTGGAGGAATGTGGCTGTTTAGTTGATTGGCTCGCCTCTCCATTGTTATCCGAGTGTGACCTCATTTGGCTCTTGAGATCAGCGTGACATGGCCCCTGTTGCACCAGCAGACTCTCTCTGCCTGCCCTGGCAGAAAGTATTTGTCCAACCGGTGCTTGAGGCACTGGTTGGACTAAAAAAATTAGCTTGAAAACAATGGAATAACTCACACACTCTCACAAATCACTTTTTGGCCTTTATGATATATATTTTGATAGGACAGTGAGAGATAGACTGGAAAGTCAGGGAAAGAGAGGAATGACATGTAGCAAAGGGCTGTGGGTCAGATTCGAACCCATGGCGGCTGCGGTTAGGACCGAGCCTTTGTGGTACACGCTCTACCAGGTGAGCCACGAAGGCGCCCTGAAAGCTTCAGTTTTACATTTTGGTTTTCTTAGTCAAAGAAAAAAATCTGCTGGGCCCACCTTATTATAACTTGGGTATTTTCTCTCAGTAACAGACGTGCTGCTCAGTTGGCAATTGTCAAATACATGGCATTCCTGGAATTTACGCCCATGTTGTGTAAAGGTGTTCATAGGTGATCATATTGTTGGTTTTTCCACCCTAACTTGACATTACCAACAAGTACTGTCATTTCTTTGTGAAATGAAGCCACGCTTTGTACCTTTTCTTCCTCTCCGCCACAAGTTTCCAGCAGTGTAGACGCACAAGCTTCACATCATCGTTTTGCAACGCGTAACTGTCAAAAAAACATGCATCGATATAAGGAATTGATAAGCTCTGAGGCATACCACTCTGATGGTTCGGACAATTTAGAACCGGTTCTCGATCCCCATCCCAAGGCACAAGCTGTTTTTAGCTCATTCAAGAGGCACACCTCATCCTGCCCTCGGCAATCAGTGCTGCAGTCAAACTTGGCCGCAGCACAGACACATTTTCAGAAGTAGCCCGTCTCCCAGTCTGCTTGTAGCTGCATCAACATAAAAGCCTTGAGCGTTTAGATTTTTGAAAGGGCGGGATGGGAGAAATCTGAACAAAATGATGCCAGAGTTTGCACCTCGGCCAGAAACAGCTGAGGGAAAAGAAGAAGACAACAGAGAAGTGAGGGAGGGAACTTGGCAGCACTAGCTAACTCAGAACAGCAAAAAGGCAGCTCGCAGCAAAGAATAATGATGTTGTTGTAGAGCGAAGCTCTTGTGTGCAAGGCAGGGTGGAGAAGAAGAGACAATGTGGAGAAAGGAGGATGACAAAAACTCAGAGAAGCTGAGTCAAACTTTAATTAAGGACAGAATACAGCACTGGAACAGCTGCTGTTGCTTGCGCCACCCCGCCATACCGGCTTTACGGCTTTTTATTTGGAAGCCAAACAGATGTTATGAGGGGGTGGCGATTTTATTGGACGAGAAGTTGGTTTCAGGGAAGAGGAGGAAATTAAACTCTCCCGCTCTTTAGACCAGTGATTTCATGGAATTATTGTTGAGGTCTGCTGGTCACAGCAATGATGATTGCGACCCTGTGACATGTTAGCTACCCCACATTACAGTGTGATACAAACAACTCAGTCTCTATTGAAGTGCTCTTGAGCAATTTCCTGACCACCTGCATGATTCAAGGGGAACATAAAATAGTGAGATGCATAAATTGTACCTCATGCTTTCTGCTCTCTCACTTCTGGCCACTCAGGATAATAACGCTGTCTCTAAATCCTAAACTGTCATTTATATTCATTGCGCTGAATAATGTTGCTTGCTGTAGGGCTGGGCTATAAACCAGATCCACTGAATATCATCACTTTCTTACTGACCAAAATTTACCCGCAACCGAATTTTAATACATTTTCCGTGTCCAGAGTAATGAAACTGACAATAGTGAGCCATAATAACAGTGACATCTAACCTGAACTTTAACCAATCAATCAGCTTACAGTCTAGGCCAGTCAAAGTATAATTAGTGAGGACAAACTTAAAAAGATCATATGTATTAAAATGGTTATCTTTACATCTGTCATCAACAAATGTGACAGTCGTGATATTTACAATTAGTGTAAAGTCTTTTCTAATTTGTGTAGGCACCAATGCTTTTACACAAATGAAGCTCCCAACTGATAAATTAGTTATTAAAGTTAATTAGTTAAACAAGGTTATTTTGAGTTTGAATTGATCATAGATTTTAGGTAATATCATCCCGCCCCAGCCCGTCACGTCTGATTTTTGCTATTCTGCTATTCTTGTCCATCACGCTCTACTGGAGCTCCCAGTGTGTGTTGTACTTTGAGGTGCTATTCGCAACAGTTTGCACTTTTCTGAAGATTCAGCCTCTCCCTCCTCTGATCCAAATGTCTGTCATGATCAGTGTGGAGAGGTGGTGGACTTGGTTGGACTTGCTCACCTCCCTTATCAGTGTGCCTGTCTCTCCTGCCCTCTCCCCCTTTCTCATTCTGTCACTCTCCTATGGAGGACATGATGAAAATGGCTGTTTAATCATGCAGAGAGGTCAACCAATCAAAGGGCCCGGGCCGAGTGATTTAAGGGCCTATTCAGAGCACAGCTGGAGGGAGGGAGGGAGGGAGGGAGGGAGGGAGGGAGGGAGGGAGAGGGAGGGAGAGAGAGAGAGAGGAGAGAGAGAGAGAGAGAGAGAGAGAGAGAGAGAGAGAGAGAGAGAGAGAGAGAGAGAGAGAGAGAGAGAGAGAGAGAGAGAGAGAGAGGTTGGGGTTTGATTGCTGTATGGCACAGGTCACCTCTCATCCACTTACCACTGGTCTCGTTTTACCAATAATTGTCTCTGATAGATTGATGTATAGGCAAAGAGATGAATAAACAGAATGGGTAGAGGGTGCGAATAGGCAGAGACGCACACATTAGGAAGCCGACCTGCCGATGATAAGAGTCGTACACACACTCCAAACTCACACGACCTCATCAACAACAGTATATATTCCTACCCATGGGCCACTTCCACTGTGACTGCGAAGCTCTGTACCACGCACTCACACTGTGAGTGTACGTTTTACACACATATGGCTATGTTGTCTGCAGACAGGGCAGTTCTCACCTGAATGTCTTAAGACTTCTACACCCAGAAGTCCCCAAGTATCAAGTTTATGGTATAGATCTTGAATGCTTGGTCAATGTGCGTTCCACCATTTATATTTACCATTTAAATACACAGGTAAAATACACTGTAGTTTTCATTCACACAAAGACCAAGGTCCTCTGCTGCAGCTTTATACTCATTACTACTATAGCACAATTTTGAAAGAGTTGTGGTCTCAAGTGGTCTCTACTAAGGTTTTCCTAACATTTCAAATCTCCTGTTCTCAAAGGAGCTTGGTGTGAGCAGCTTGAGGAGTTGTTGCTGTGTGTCTCTTGGTATAGCTTTTCTCACCATACATGGAAATATAATAACCTCATGCATGCTTGGCCTGGAAATTTTGTGTATTTCTTTTTCACGCTTGTATTGCAAAGAAAGACTGAAGGGAATTTCAACGGGTCCTCACAGGGGTACTGCCAGATCAACTTTATTGAGTCAACAGTATTGACTTCAGCTCCTGTTCACATGCCACCCTGACATGGCAATTTTCCGCAAGGTTTCTGGGTGAGACTAAGTGTTTGAAAGGGATATGTCACTCATGCCCTGTATTTTCTGCCTGACTGTCGCTCTTCAGTGTTTTCTTCTATCTTTCTTTCCTGTTTCTTCACCTCTCTGTGTCCAACCCCCAGCAAGCTGAGTGTTGGTTTGCTGGTCAGCAGCCTCACAACAGCTTTACTCTGTGACTAATCATACAGACTTAATATTTGACTGCTGCCAATGCACAAATTAACAACTCGCTAAGTGAATTTTTGCTTTGGATTCATTAGGTGTGCTCTGATGCATGATGCTGGCTGTTCCTGCTGAGGTAGTTTTCAAACAATTTCCATTTAACATTTCAAAGCACCAAAAGAGAACCACAGTGACCACAAGACCAGATTGTGCTTATCAAGGCTAGCAGAGACGGCTAATATAAGGTTGTGGGGTGAACCGGTGGTGGCGCTCTAAAGCAATGTCAAAAAATAGGCAAAGAGCCTTCAATATTGAATTGCTTGTTTTGTCTTAAACAGAAAAAATCTGAAGATATTCAGTTTACAACAGAGAGAAGCAGCAAGTTGGAGAAGCTGGAGCCAGAACACATTTGGTATTATGGTTCATACATTTTTCTTTAATAAATTATTTCATAACAATTAATCAGTCAACCAATTTTCATTGCATTTTTCTGTCAATCAACTAGTTGTTTCAGCATTTTAGTGTTATTCAGATCTCCCTTTTCCTAAGTATCCATGTCTGTATAACAGCTGCAGAGTTCAGCAGGAGAGATTTTGTTACTTTGTGCTCACTGTGGCCCTGCTTGTGTTTCTGATACAGCCAATGAGTTAGTATTTGTAGAGTACCACTTCAGCAGATAGCTGGCCTCTTGCTCTCTCTCTCTTATTCTCTCTGTCTCCCCCTTCCTCCCCATCTCTCCGACCTTGCGTTGGCGTGTGCTGATGAGCGCTGAGTGGATACACTCATAAGTGGTGTGTGCGTGTGTGTGAGCGCTAGAGGAACCGTGGGAGCTCCATTTGTTGTGTAAATGCAAGCCGCTAATTGACTGCCGGGCACGCAGCCTCTCCTTCAGCGGCTGAACCCTGCCCTCCGCCGGGTCCCGGGGATCCTGCCAGGGGAATGTTTGCCCCCTCACACACACACATATATACACACACACACGCTCACAGCACCCTCCCTTTCTCTTTCTTCCGCTGTTGGAGCAGGCCTGGCACTGGGCCAATATGAGGATGGGCACGGCACAGACCTCTCTGTTCTCTCTCTGTCTGTCTGTCTCTGTGTCAAGCTCTTCTAGCTGAAAAGCTACATGGCATTTACTCATGATAACATGCTGTGCTTCTTGACACTCTTTTGGTTCGATTTCTCATCTCATAAAACACAATGAGATCTCTCTTTTTATACTAATTTCATAATTTTGACATGGATTTGATCATTTTTTAAACAATCAGACCATGCTAAATCTTTATGAATAGATAGTGGCATTAATTACACCAATAATGTCACAGGTAGATGAAGTAACTGTCACTATGCTAATGCTCAGATTTTAAGCTGTAGTTCAGATAGGGCCTAGTTCAGTAGCCACAATAGCCATATCAGTGTTAGCCTCAGTGGTAAGCCCACATGAGGCAGTTAGCCCAACTGTTGTCTGGCTAGAGGCCCAGATCTCACACACGCGCACACACTCGCACACAGTGGTTTCTATGTAAGGCAAGCGCTACACTATGTAAGTGTTTCTATCAGCAACAGAAACATGTTGATACTCCACACAGAAAAAGTTGATTAGCAGATTGGCTGGACAATTAGTTAATATTTTGCTACTCTCAGAGGAAATCTACACCTAAGAAAATTTGGAGAAATGATTATTATGATCATTCAACAAGTGAGGCAGAGGCACTCATTGTTCATTTTACTCAGCTGGAACTAGGAATGCACGATATAAACGATATACGATATAAACGATAAAAAAATGGCCTACGATAGAGATTTGAATTATATCCCCTATCATGATAACGCATGTTGATCACGCAATCACAAGGCATACAGGGTGTACCTTAATGGCGATTTTACTGCTCCACTGACACCTTTTTTTCCTCATAAAAAAAATAACCTCACGATCGGAGAGATGCACTAAATGATGTTATTCATTCTGTAATGTAGATATAATAAAACCCCAAACTTATGTCTTACTTAATAACATAAAACGAAATTCAATATAGACTGATCTGTTTATTTAAATACATTTATATTTATTTAGATTGTGTTATATATACTTATAACATGTTGCAGCCCCAGAGGAAACGCTGTTGTTCAGTCCAGTAAAAACATGAAGCTTCACATTACATTCAGACAAACTAATGTTGCGGCTGCAGTTGTTAATTTCATCTGTGAAACCAACATTTATCTTCCAAAAGGGATTATATTACCGATCGGTAAATGTCAAGGCAGTTCATCAGATCGTTTGGTCCCCGGGATGATGGCGGAGGTTCACCGAGCCGGTGATCATGTCCATAGTCCGGCTGCTTATAAGCTGCTGCTCCCGGTCTGTGGATCCCACAGGCGGCTCTTCTCATCTCCGAAAACGTCGGACCAAATGTCAGTAAATATCCAAAGTGGTCCAAAGAGCTGCAGGTCCGTTCATTGGATCGCTTTCCCCCCGGGATGACGAAGGAGGTAGACCCCGGCTATCATCTCCGTACTCCGACTGCTAGCTGCTAGCTGCTCCCGGTCAGCCATGTACCCCTGACTGCAGGTGTTTCGGTTTAACTGGTGACCGTGTTAACTGGTGCCTTTTTCACATTACATTACATTACGAGAGATGAATGAGTCCTCTGAATGCAATTTAACTTGCAAACACGATTAGATATTACACATATTTTTAAATAAGACCAGTTTTAAATGTGCAACATTTATGTTTACAGAATACTGTATGATTACAGTGGGGCACAATAAATGTTGTATGTCTACATACTGTGTTCTATGTTTTCTTTTTTAAACATATTTAGCAGTTTAGTTTTGCTCAGGGTCTATGTAACCTGTTCTGAAATGATTCTATTATATAATCTATGTATCGTGATACATATCATTATCGCAAGAGGCTGCTGTGTATATCATGATATAGATTTTTGGCCATATCGCCCATCCCTAGCTGGAACTACATATAAGTTATATTATAAATAATTTACAGATGATATCATGGCTTATATAGTGTCAAGACACATGTAGGAGAGGGTCTTCTGTCTGTCTGCAGATGTCCCAATCCAGCTTTGTGGATGTTCAGTTGTGACCAAAATGTTCACATGGCTCACTGGTGGTGGTTTGGTGGTTGGCGGTTAGTAACTGTGTTTTGTTTTGTTTTGTTTTTTATCATGGAGAATATTATGAAGGAATCACGGAAATGCAATCAAAATTACAATGCGTAGTCGGAAAAATATATGCACACATGGGTTCAGACCTCCCGTGCTCAAGTTTTCCCAGGGCAGTCCATTGTTCTGCTGAGGTAAACATCAGGGAGCACAGAGAGAGGAACAGACAAACAGTAAACTGACACACTCTCCCGTAACAGTCTGTTTAGACTGCAAACACAAAGGAGCAAGTGTGTGTCTGTGTTTGTGTGTGTGTGTGTTTTTGTGTTTGTGTGTATATAGCCAGCACCACAGTAAACTGCAGTCCTGAGAAAGAGAAAGAAAGACGAGTTGCGCTGCAGGACCTGGCACATAAAAACGGCAGCTTTCCGATTTCCCTCCGTTAACCTTCCCACAGTACAAAACATTCAAATGTGAGCTGTGTCACTTTGCATTCCTGGCCGTTCAGAAATGCTGAGAATGCAGCAGATTGGCAGTGTAACTGAACGAAGACAGTTCAGTAGGTAGCCACATTTAAATACTGTCATGTACAGTTTGTTTGATGTGATATTGTACTTCACAGTATTTGTTCATGGTATGCATGAGGATGGCACTTTAATTTGAAAACTGGTTTAATTTTAAACTGGTCTACACTTAAATGAGAAGGACTATTATTTTAGGTGTTTTATGGCAGCAAATGACACATGGAGACAAAAGCAAGGATTTAACATCAAGCTTGCCACTTGCTCAAGAGACAACAACAATAGGATTAGCTGGCACGCTAAACAACTAAGGCCTAGGCCAAGCCTCTTATATTGTCGCAAGGCCATTTTAATGTATGTTAATATGGAAAATCCTTATTTTAACATAGGAAATTGTCTTAAACTGAACAATAAGTGATTTCTTGATCAAGTTAGAAATATGTGCATGTTTATTAAGAGAAATTATGAAATTTTTTGCCAGAGATGACTGGTGATAATGATTAAATTAAAGATAATTGCACACTTATTTCCATTTATGCAGTTTAAATGAGTAATGTAAAAGTGGCAGAGAGCCTGTAACAAATGTCTCCTGTCTTGTTTATGTTTACATTTCACAGCGTAATGCAGAGTCAGTTGAGCTGTTAATTCCCCAAGTTGTCCAACAAGTCTGTCTGATTCACTGCAGTTGCAGCAGGAGAACAGGAACATCTATTATCCACAAGTGGGAATAAACAGAGTCAGAAGGAGAAAAAGACAGACAGGAAAAGATTGATTCGGAGTATCGCCGTCAAGGAAGTATTTATCAGGCACTCACCATTAAAAGCAAATGTATTTCCTGTTTTGATCCCCACTGTAATCCCTACCTCTGCTCAACACACACATTCACTGCCAATAAAGCTTATTGAATCATATTGACTGTGTACGGAAGCAGAGAGGAAAGAGGGAGAGACAGAAAATGACAGGGTGGCTGGAAAGTGGAACAAGGGAATGAAAAGCAGAAAAGAGGAAGTGAAACTGAAAGATGCACAAAAATGCAGAGTAAAAACACAGAGTCAAGGGAGAAGGATGAAGAGAAAGGGAGCAAACAGAAAAGGGAGAAAGTAACGGGGACGAGGAAAGAGCAATTTGCTCTTCCCCCCTGCTAGCTGTACCAGCAGTATTGCAGGCAGACAGTGGTGAATCTGAGTCAGCAAGACTTGAACTGGGGCCCTAGCTTACAGCCCCAGGGCCACTAGTAACACACATCCACATACTCGCATAGGCACGGTGTCAGACCTGTCGCCCTATTCTCCTCAGCCCTCCAGCTCTAGCCCTAACTATAGCTGTTCAGCCAACCACTCTTAATTAGTAGCTGCTGCTGCTGCTGCCTGCCCTGCCCCGGCGCCACTGTGGTAAAGCCCCAGCCCCATGTCTGTGTGTGTGTGTGTTTGTGATGGGTTTCAGTTTATGTTTACGCATCAGCTGCAGTGTTGCCTCTGCGCTCTCTTTGCAGCGTGTATGCATCCCTTCTTTGCATACGCTGCAGGTGGAACAGGAAAAACTTGAGTAAAGACTACATAGTGCCATGTTTGCTCAGCAGACAATGTGGTTTTGTGCATGGTACTGTGGCACTGCATGCTTAGCCTCTTATGTTTCTTTTTAAACTCTCCATCTATCTCCTGTTGCTGCCTGAGAGAACTGCGGCTTTTAAGAGCTGCAATCACAGAGGAAAACTAAAACACTTTCTTAGTGCCACTTCTCAAAGATCGCTTTGAGTAAATACATAGGAGTAGAAATGCGCTGAGAGGCTACAGAGACTCTGAGACAGTTGGGGAAATCTATATTTCCCCTATTGCCGATGTTGTGGGAGCACTTTAGTAACAGTTAGACTATAGACTTCACAGTTTCAGGAGATGGGTTCCTGTTTCACTGTTGTTCTTGTTGAGGTTTATACCTGTCAGGAGAGCCAATTATGTGTGTGTTTGTGTGCATACTTGTGTCTTTATTGCTTGAATACTTGGCCATACTTAAACGTCCATGGGGGACAAAGATAGCACTGCACACAGTATTTTCTCTCTAGCTCCCTGTCCATGTTCAAACTTCATACATCTTCCCCCACCCTGCTTCTCATCGCGACCTGTCATGTTCACGGTACAAGGCTGCAGTGAGGGTCTTGTCCAAGGCGTGGATCAGGCTGACACATTTCTCCCCGAGGACCCCCCCCCCCCCCCCCCAGTACAAACACATAGCTGGAATAACTCTGTCAGCCAGCCACCACAGCCACCGGCCTGCTAATCAAGACCATATTCCAGAGAGAGAGAGAGAGAGAGAGAGAGAGAGAGAGAGAGAGAGAGAGAGAGAGAGAGAGAGAGAGAGAGAGAGAGAGAGAGAGAGAGAGAGAGAGAGAGAGAGAGAGAGAGAGAGAGAGAGAGAGAGAGAGAGAGAGAGAGAGAGAGAGAGAGAGAGAGAGAGAGAGAACTAGCTTAGCTCAGCACAGGAAACACACACACTTGGAAAACAGACAGTGGATAAAGTTTAACTAGCCTCACATACATGCTTTCTGTGCACACACATTCATATCTGTTCCTGGAGGAACACAGGCCACGACCCAGCAACACAGTGACCCAGATCGGTGGCATCGCAGCTCCTTTCGCTCCGAGGCTGGATCTAGGCCACACAGAGTCACGCTTACTGGATGGAGCACCTCAAGCATCGCCTGTCGCCATCCATTCACACACAACCACAACAGTCCATACATTGATGGATGACTCAGAAATCCATTGTGAAGTGAGAGATTTTGTTGTGTGCTCAGCTGGGAGCTTGTAAAATAAATGTTCACAGTGTAGCGCAGCAGTTGAGGCTTTCCAGGATTTCTCTTATTTGACATGATAACAGCTTTAAGAGGTTTTTGGTGGTGGTCAAAGCGGTTGTGGTCACCCTACATAATCTGTCGATCTCTTTTTCTCAGATTCTCGTCTTTTTCCATGCCTCCTCCTCCTCCATCCCTTGTGAATCAGCTTACAGAGAAGCTTCATGTTCTAGTGTGCTTGTTAAGCCCCATATGTAGCAGCACAATATCCCTTCTTTAGTGACAGACTGACGCGTGTCAGTACCCAAAAATGAGATCAAAATAAAGACTGATGGACTGAGCCTTAAACCATCTGCATCTGCTTCGCAAACGCAACAATTTACTGACCAACGGTTGTCCTCATAACCATAAAGCTACCTAAGTTTTCCTCCCTCTTTCCTGTCTTATCAGGAATTAATGGTCTCCACCATGAAAATATTTAATTTTGGCTTGCATTTGCACTCCATACCGTTCAGGTCTACAGGTTAGGGAGGAAGAGTAATGTTTTTTTTTTTTTCTTCATTTTTTTTCCTGCCAAGAGCGAGTTGTCTGCATTTGGAGTAAGAGTTTTATTTGCATTTAAGATGCAAATGTAGCCTTTTGGGCGAGCAGAAATGTGCCGGCGCTTTGTTTTGTCCTGGTTATTTATTAGGCTTTAGTAATTGCTGCTTCGCGCTTCATACAAACACCACAGGGAGGAATAGATTCACTTCGTTCTCTCCTTGGAAAGGTCAGGGCATATAGCAAGACACATCCCCAACTCACAAATTCTCGATTCACATGTCACTTCTCTTGGAAAATGTGCTTTCTCTTGGACGATTGAGCTGAAAACCTGCTGTTTGTTTGTGTGTGTGTAGTTGTGTGTGGGTGTCTCGCTACTGAGTTTGAGGCAGCTGTTAAAATTCAAATGAAGCGTGCAGGTCGAGACTTGAGTGTTCCTCGAGAGAGAGAGATAGAGAGAGAGAGAGAGAAGGAAGAGAGAGACAGAAGCAGTAATCGTCTGAGGATCTCTCTCTCTCTCTATCTCTCTCTCTCTCTCTGCATGGGCATTGTGGGTAGAGGTCGCGAGCACGACTCCTGTGACAGGTTCTTGTCGTTGTGCGAGTCTTCACCTTTCCCCCTTGTGAAATCACATGAGTTTTAACAAGCCAGAACAGATCATACGGGCCATCCTTCAGCACATCAAGGGAAGGGTCAGCCGACCTGCAGAGGAAAGTGGATTGCAGTGCGGCGATGGAGACCGGCTTAGTGCTGAATCCCATTATCAAACAGCATTTGTCAAATAATAGGTCAAGGCCCACTTGTACCAAAGACATATTAGGTTGTGGTTTAATTCCAGAGCTTTTGTAGAACTGATTTGCTGTGAAAAGTGTTGAGAACAAAAGGTTGCTCGTATTAAGTCCTTTCAGACATTAGACTGAAGGCAAAGCTTGATCTCTGTTGCTTTGCTGAAGAGAATACATTGATAACAAGGCTGACACAGCCAAGTGGGCCTGCACAACTATTACTTTTACTTGTTTTATATTGGGACCACAGTTGTTAACATCGGTATCGATTATTTTTCTGCTCTTTTGTAGTGACATTAACATGCTGACTTTGTTTTCAACCATTGCAGGCACTTAAAAAAATCAAACAGTTCAATATTGCTACTGTGCCTGTCATTTACGACTATAAATTGCAGAAACTAAAAGCTCCCATGTCTGTGCTCCGTCATATATCCCAACATTTCTTGCATCATTACAGACGCCATCTACTTCACTTTGAAGCCAAGGGAGCTAGCTTGCATGAATACCCAAACAATGCACAATAATGGGTCTCGAAAGCCTCAGACATATTTTCAATCTGCTCTGAAAGTGGTGGTGAGTGGCTGAAATAAGCGAGGGATCTGGGAGTTATGAGTGTCAGTTGGTCCCTGGGGAACCATGGAACATGGCAGGTCATTTGCCTGGCCGGTATTGGTGTGATATATTTGTACACTATGGCGAGATGGCCGACTGAGAATGAAGAGGAGGGGTTTGGAGAGGTAGAGGGAGCGAGGTGCTTGTTCAGCAGGCTGGAATACAATAGAGACAGAGGAGAGACTTAATCAGACTGGGGCAAATAACATTTAAACACATTTAAAGCCACAGGGAGCAGAGAATTTCTTATCTCACAATGATTACGTCTCCCCGTGAGGTTGTGTCTGTCATGCACAGCAATGTTCTGACCTGAGACTAAAATTGCTGGTTTTATTCATCTTCTCTGCAGGGTACACTCTGTGTGGGGCTTTGCAGAGAGAAGTTTGTCTTCTTTGAGAATTCAGTTGTCAGAAAGTTGGCAAGCGTACAACAAGAAGTGCATGTGTGCAGCTTCAGGCCTGTAGGATCCAGTGCGCCAGTTGTCCTATAAGCCATAGTTAATGCGTGAGACTGTTCGTATCTAGCTCAGTGTTGTGTTGAGCAAGACGCTGATATATTTAGTCCCTCTTCTCTCCTGTCTTCTTCCCTCTCCTCCCCTCTTTGTCTCTGGCATTCCTCTCACTCACCACTCTTCCTCTCATCTTCCCCCGCTCCCACCAGTCTCTCCTTATCTCTCTTCCTCTGTGCTCACATTTCTGTCTTTCTAACACGTCTCCCTCTGTGTTTTCTTTCGCTCCATGTCTGTTCTTATCCTCCCCCATGCTCTCATCCTCCTCCTCCCAAAAGCTCTACCTCAATCCTGGGTTCTGTTGCTGTAACGATACTGACAAGCTCTTTGGACACAGTTTTGGCTGTTTCCCATCCGCCTTTTTCTCCTTTTTTTTTTTTCATTCACAGTCCTTTCCCTCCCTCCATCACTTGCTACATTTAGACACAGGAACGTCGAAGGTAAATTTAGACGAACACAAAGACCATCGGACACCCACAGACTACACACACACGCGCACTGTTTACACGAGCGCCAGCTTTATTAATTGTGCTGTCTGCCAAGTTGAAAGACAGTCTTGGTAATATGACCTAATGAACGTGTGCTCTAGGTTGCTGTGTGTTTTGTCTCCTGTTGAACCGCCCTGCTCCCTCCTCCTTGTCTGCCCTGTGACTGACTTACAATAGCTGATTTCACTCGTCCTTCTGGACCAACCAGTAGGCCCGGCCTTCCTTTTGGGAGGGCTCCAAGAATAGCCAGGCGCCTCTCAAATGGCTCCAGCTTTCTGATCATGAAATGGATGTGTTGGACTGAACACTGGAATTCTACTTAGACTTTAGTTTAAAATATTCCTGGCTTTGGGAGAAATGCTTTGATAAAAAAGTTCTTCCAGTTCCAAGTAGTTCATCATATAAATACAGATTATATAGGAAAAAATTGTTTTTCCCCACATTCTCATAACAAGTGGTAGTTTGTCACAATGGTGAGTACAACTAATTGATATTAATATATTTTATTTTTTCTTTAAAAATGTTTCATTTCAGGCTAGAAAGTGGGTAGAGATCTTTTGGATGTAACTGCCGATTACTTTTATGATAGATTCTTTTCTTGATTAATTGTTGGTCCCTAAAACATAAATATTACAAAATAACAAAAAGAAATCACGGTTTCTGTTTTGTTCAATCCAATACCTAAAAATATTTGATTTAATGTTTTGTTAGACAAGAAAATTCTTCTCAAATGTGAAGGATTGATGAAGCTGGGCATTTTTGGCATTTTTGCTTAAAAAAAAAAACCTCTAACTTATTAACATAAGACAGAACAGTTGAAGAAAAAAAGACAGACTTTTGTGGAACTTCACACCTAAACTTCACTGGTAACATTTTCATAATTTATTAAGGAGATGATGCCTATAGTTTAAAAAAAAAAAAAAATTCTCAAGAGCCTAGGGGTGTAATGATTCTCTAAATCCACGGTTTGGTTGATACCTCGATTTTTTGTTTTGCCTCTATTAACTCTGTGTGACAATAGAGAATACCAAACAAGTTTCATCCATTACAGAATGATTCCCAGCTACTCTTATTTCATGCCCATGTGGTGATAAATGCTCGACTATTGAAGCACTTGATTAAAACTCTAAAAAATGTGGAATCCTTGTTCTATTGCGGCACCATAAAGAGTATTGTTTTGAAGTACATTGTCTAAGTTGAAGTGGGGTTGGCTGCAGTTATGTGACAAGCACTCAGTTGCCCACTAGCTGAGGGAAAAAAGGTTCCCTTTTAGCTAAACATGCACAGACTGCTCTCCTCTTATCTCGCTCCATTCCTCCTCGTTCCGCCTCGCCGGCTATCTGAAAAAGTATCGTCAACTCCTCTCATCTCACCTTTCTATCTCTCCCTCTTTTCCCTCTATTTCCATCACCTCGCCTTTTCACCTGCACCATTTTCTCTCTCGTGTCTCCTCATCTCCCGCTGATTATTGCATCCTCTCTCACTCGATCTCCCCCTTCTCTCGGTTTAATTTTTCATTCTCTTCTCCAACCTATTGTCTCATTCTAGTTTTTTTCCTCTCCCTCTTCAGAAGATTTTAGTGCGTAGACATAGATAAATGTACATTTAAGTAGTCTTGTCGCTAGTTAAAGAGAGAGCAGTTGACAAAGTGAAACCTTAGAAGTATCACTGGTGTACGTGTCATAGTTATGGCTGTGAATAAGGTATTAATCACACATATCCACATGTACGCACACCAGCCTTTGTCCCTGCCTCTGTCGCCGTCTCTATAGTGAAGCAGTGATGCGTGGAGCGTCGTGTGTTGTGCTTCACCAGGAATACAGTATGTGCTGACTATCAGGGACAAGACAGGAAATCGTCTGAGCTCACAAGTCCCTATCCTCTTCCCCCTGAACACCACACACACACACACACACACACACACACACACACACACACACAGACACACACTGTCTGCTGGCTTGAATATTCACCGGCTTAAAACCAAGCTCCTGAGCTAAAAACGGCCGGTATAGATGAGCTTCCTTTTGTTTCAGCTCCACAACGGCGCGACTGAAGATAATTGGCATTGGCCTCACATGACTCAGATGTAACAGCGCCATTTAAACATAATGAATGGTCATGTCCCACTGAGTTCCTGGATGTGACAGTGTCTTTGTTTAGTGTTCATGCTGTTGCAAATCTTCCTGTGTATTGTGACAAATTTGACCATGTGGGTCAGTGTGTTTTTGGGTGGCTTATTTGTCGGCCAGTGCCTCATGATTTTCTTTCAGAACAAAAGCTTATGTCATCTCTTTTCTTTGAACTGAAATATACAGCGCAGTGAACCACAATTCAGTGGGAACTTGTTTTTCAGAATAACCTACACATGAAGAATGGCCTGCTTGAAATGTTGGAGACCTACTCTCTATCCGCTTTCTAGTATCCACTGCATCTCACGTGGATTATCACATTGTTTTTCAACGGTTCCCTTGTTGAGGAATTGAACCCACATTCCGCCTAGGCCCAGACATCTGCATTAACCCTGATGTCTTGTGACCCATCTGAGGGAATAAATCGGCTAAACCCCATGTGACACAAGCCACACGCCTGTCTTAAAACATTTAGAGCATAGAATAAAGCCATGCGGTCATAGCCAATGATATGGTTACTAATACTCCTCAGCAGCACGCATCCGGAAACAGTATGGGCCTTAATGGACAGAGATGGATAAGGATGCTGTCCAGGTCAGTAGTGAACCAGCCCAGATACACAGTGTGTAGTCATTTATGCGAGTGTGTCATTGTTCATTTTGCTTGTGTATTGTCATTACAACAAAGCAGGACATCAATTTGTGTAAAATGGATGATGTAAGGATTCAGACCAGGGCAGAGAATGGGGGGGGGGGGGGGGGGGGGGGGGGGGGCGGCAGCTGGTCCATTGTCTGTCTGTTTCAATAAAAATCTTAACTGAAGACCATATTGAGTGTGATGGGGCACCAGAACAGTTCACAGCTGAGAAGATATGAGCTAGATTAAGGCTTGGACCTGTGTCAAGTCTTTGAAGTGCTCAGGTCTTATGTCGGCCCCGTTCATGAAGTAATCTCAATAGGGAAATCAAAAAAGCATTCTGTGTTTCTCTAGAGATGAGATTCACATTCTTCCTGTCAACGCAAAAAACGGCGATCCCACAGATATGACAAGGCCAACACTAGACTGTACTTTGGACTTTCTCTTTGTTTTTCTGATTTATTCTCAAGTTATCAGCTCTGTGGCCAGTTTGGAATTGATATCAGCAGTTTTGAAATATTTTCTCATGAGCTGCTTCTCTTGCTCTTGGTTTGCAGCTGATACGTTGTAACAGGCATTGTGTCAAAGTATTTGTGCAGTCCTAAGAAAAACTGACCATTCATCTGGTACTGGCAGTGCTAGCGGTCCACATAAGCTTTCTCTTGAAACATAAAGTCTGAAAAGGCGAGGCTACATTTATGGAGCCATTAAAATAAAAGGAGACAGTGATTCTTTTTAATGCCTTTCTCCTTGAAGCGACTCCTCTCCACCCACTACCACCACCACCAGCACTGTCCTCGAATCCTTAGAGAGGATTTATAATGGCATGCCTGTTTTTACAACAATCAACGCTCTCTGGGAAGTTTTTACAAAGCAGTGCAGCACAAGCCCACTCCAGCACTCTTGGTGTCAAGGGTCAATCAAACTCATAAATGGAGGGTGTGAGGAAGAGAAAGTAGAAGGAGGGAGTTAAAACTGGGGATGGCAGTGTTTGGTAATAAGCTGTTTCGGGCAGAGCACACTGCATTCCACTTTAGTGAACTCAGCAGGGAGAATATAAGCACTGCTATGGAGGAATGCACCAGCTTTGTTGTAACAGACAGAGCTCAGAACACAGTCTTGTATTCGTGGATGATTGAAGTAAATGAACATACCTCATGCAGCCCACATTTAATTGCATTTTATAGTTTTTTTTTTTAAGTTGAGCATACAGCATAAAGAAGTGAAATATTTTGTTTGTCAGTTGATATCCTTCAATTATGCCTTCAATTAACCGTACTTGATTCCCACCTAAATCTGTCCACTGACTGAACATGTCCTCACCCGTGGTTTCATTACATCAACACCTGTACAACCAGTTTGGAAAGCTCAAACCACAGCTTGATTGGTGGTGTGTGTGACTGTTGGAAAACCACAATGTTGTCTGTGGTTGACCTTCATTGTGAGTGGCATTGCTCAGTGTTGATTTAAGTCACGGGGTGGCATGTACATGCTGGTTTTGTGATTAGCAATAACATTACCCGGCACCATTCACACTCCACAGGGTACTTTCCTGAAATATCTATGCAGGTGCTGTTCTGTTTTGTGATGTTTGTATTTTCATTGTTGAATCTGTTTAACAGAAAGTTGCACCTCCTCTCTAACCTTCATATTGCAAGTAGAGTGGTGACATGTTAAAGGGCCTGTGTTGTTTTTGGGCTGCTCATGGTCAAATCACACAGACCATTAGTCATTAGGAACGTTCCTGTGAGAATCGCTCCCAGGCCTGGCTCTGTCCCTACTCACTGAGGTTCTCTCAAATCTATTCATTTGTCACTTATTTAACTTGAATAATATTGTGAAGCTGTCACAGTGAACTGTTATCTATATGTTCTCATTGTGTGGTAGTGCAGCAGATGCGTTTGGGTACTTGTGGACTTTGCTTTACTACTTGCTTGGACATCAAAACTTTGAGACACTGAGGTTGCCAAATAGCATTGCATACTTTGCCAACAGAAAGGTCATATTCATTTGGTAGCATCATGCTTTATTTTGAAAGTAATTGCTGAACAGCAGGAATAATGATTAATGCTAAAATGTTGTGTAGCAGTAGCATGACTACAAAAGAATCATTAAGCTAGTGAACGGACGCACTTACGTCCATTTTTCAGCAATATTTATCTGACGATTGTTAACATTAGCCATCAGTTGCTGCTCATACCAGACCAAGTAAAGCTTCACTGGCAAAACCCCTGAGTGTATTGAACTGATCAAGGGTGTGTTTTCATGGCTGTGAATGACACTTTTGTTGCCTCATTTGTAAGAGGAAATTTGTGTTATATTTTTTTTTTTTTCAAAATTTATGTTGTCTTGCTTTAAGTCTAGGATATTGGAGACAATGTTGTCAGTTATGGTATAAAGAAAAGGTATAAAACTATATCTGAATCTATTTAAAACATGCGAAAATCCAGGCTTAGTTCTGGGTGCAAATGAACACTTAAGATAATAATATTTTATTTAAGTAATTGTTGGTTAATTTCAACCAAAAATATAAAATGTAATCCCACCTAGCAAAGCAGTTAACAACCTGCTGTTGCATGTCATCACCTCCTCTGATCCTACAGCTTTACTGTTGTTCTCTTAAAACCATCTCAAACACATACGGCATTACCTTAATGCTACAGACAATAGTACAAGTTCAGTATGTTTTTGCAGTGGTGAACCAGTGGTGAAACGGTGAACTAGCTGCACTACCACAGCGTTACTTTGTGACTCTTATCAGCCACATTGTGGCCCTGACCTACATATCTCCTACTTCTCCCACCTTCACACACACACACACACACACACACACCACACACACACACACACACACACACACACAGACAGACAGACACAGGATTTGTCATGGAAAGAAAGACCCAGCCGCACAAACACAGTCGAGAGATTAAGAGTAAACCACTAATCTGACGGTGCCTGCATCAGTGTGTTTGTGTCTGTGTGCTCCTTTCTGAAATGTGGGCAGGTTTTATGTGAAGCCTGGTTCAACAGTGTTTCAGTGTGTCTGTCTTAGCAGCTGGAACGAAGGCCTTTTGTTTTTTCCAGGAATTTCACCCCTGAGAGAGGAAGCAGGGAGGAGAAAATGTGTTCCCATGCTCATGTTTAGTTTGTTGTGATCCACATAAATTTAGTGCTTGAGCAATTTGTATTTTATTTGGGTTCATGCACTGCTCTGAGGCATAGAAGGAGGAGAACATGACAGAGGAGATACAAAGACAGAGATGTGAACTGTTTGGCAAACTGAGCGAAAGAAACAGCGCAATAGTGAGAGGATTTGATGGAGAGGATTGGGGTAGATATAAAGATGAAGACGAATACAGTCTGTCTGCTCTTCATGTGTTATTGTAATGACAGGGGCTGCATGTCTGGGAGACGCCCTGGGGTGCTCAACCCTGTTTTCACCAGTCAAATCTAACACAATGTTCATAAACTGTTCAGAGCAGCGAGGTGGCGTTCATAATCCAGCCATCTCAAGCTGCTCAGGAAGTGTTCAGACACAACTTCTGCCTGATACAGAATTCTAGCATGTTAGCTTTATGAGGAGAAATGTGATTTGAGGGATAAAATAGGGCACACACACACACCTGTCACATAGATTACCTTACACACACAAATATATGATGGTATGTATTTGTTTGATGAGGTGATGAATTCCTCATGTAGGTTCGTCTGCTGCACATTCCCTCTGCATTCCAGTTTCCAAGCAGACATAGTGTAAGATCGTCAGCGGTCAGGTTCAGAGAGCGGGTGTTAATCTTGTCATGAAGTGTGTGTGTGTGTGTGTGTGTGTGTGTGTGTGTGTGTGTGTGTGTGTGTGTGTGTGTGTGTATTTATTTAAGATGAAGCATGAGACACTGCACGCACGCATGCCGAGTAGTTGACACCCCCCTCTTTCCTCTGCCTCATATTTGACAAATGCAGGCAGAGCAGGGAGAACTGTGTGCTGTACCTTCAGAGCACAGGCACATATGCACATATTTATATGACCAACCAACACACACACGCTCATTACCACAGAAACTTGTATACCACTGTGTGTCTTAAGTAGCGTCTGTTGGCGTATAATCCCATTTACCTCCGAAAACACAAGAGTGTGTGTGTGTGTTTATTGTCATATGAATTTGTGTGATGTAGTGCCCACAGTCTGTCTACTGTCTCACAGCAGCAGCTGTCACACATGCACGCACCCAGACGCACGTGTCTGTTATACACACAACACATTGGGTGTCAGAGAAGCATTGTCCTTGCACTTACTGCCACACCAGCACTTGAATGTGTGAGTAGATTGTCTGGTAGTCTCTCCCCTTGTCCTTGTGCAGGCGACTGATTCAAGCCTGGGAAACAAATTTTGGAGGACAGACGAAATAAGTGACATAAGAGTGTGACAGATTAGTGAACTGACTAACAAAAAAGCCTGTGGTGTGAAGTCTTCAAGTCTGTTTTTCATGGTTTTAATAATTGTTTATTATGTGTTTTATGACCCTGGAGCTCATGATGCTCTCTCAAAAAACATTTTACAATCTTGAGATTCCATTATTCCATGTAACAGAGCTGAGCAGCTTGTAAAGCCGCTGCTGTAAAGAATTTATTCTTGGCTAACATACTTGGGCAAAATTAATATAGAACAATCCGAGGACAGTGTTTGAGGCCAGTGTTTCTACTCTGTGGCTTTTCTCAACTCCGTCTTGTCAAGGGTAGCCAGTAGACAGGTCCGGATCAGGTTTTATCACTCCAGCTGGGCTGATAGTTTGAGCGTCAGCCCAGCAAGGTGCTTTAAAGACTGGGGGCTCAATTTGTTCCAGTGCCTGACTCCCTAACAGACACACACACGTACACACTACTTTTGTGCTCTGGAACAAGGCATTTGTTTTGGCAGGCCACCTGCCATAGAGCAAGAGAGAGAGGGCACCGGCGCTTGTCCTCCACTAAACTGATTTACGTTGGCACTAAAACAGAACTCATAAGGGCTTTTTATGCGCCCCAAGACTTGCCAGTCAGCTTGTTCCCCTAGCCAAGGCAGGAAGGAAATGATACAAGATACCACAATATATACAATACTGCTCTATTGTCCGACCTCTTGAAAATTGGTCTTACCTCCTCTGAAATTTGTCTTGGCTTGCTTGATGCCTTAAACACGATATAGGGAAAGTTGTTTTTGGCACCTTAAAAGTGCTAGCTCAAGTTTTGGATATTCTCCCTTCATCACTGCCTTTTTGGCACCTTTTTTTTTTCCTTGTTGATAAATTAATAATATGTAATGACACAAAAATGCATATCATATCTTAGAATGACTGTGGTTATATTGCCCCCAAGGACACTCTAGAAACACTACCCATATGCAGTTATTAATACATTTTCTGCTGTCATTCTGTTATTGCAAAATGACCTCTATGATCAAACTTTCATGGATAATGACAGATGGGCTGGAATGTTTTTTGATAATATTCCAGTTATTGTAATGTTGACATTCTCTGATGATCCTCAGCAGACAGAGTGATTGCTTTGTTGCAGTGTTGAGATTTGATTTTGTGGTGTGTTAAGAGGAGTGTTTTAGCCTCAATGTGGTTTAGATTGGTGACCCGACCACCCCCCTCCCATTCCTCTCATCCCCCGAGACAGCCTCTGCCTGGGACATATGTCTGACTGGTGGGCTAAGCAGGCTGCAAATGACTAGCCTGCATCATGCCTACCTGCAGTGTGTGTGTGTGTGTGTGTGTGTGTGTGTGTGTGTGTGTGTGTGTGTGTGTGTGTGTGTGTGTGTGTTTTTGTGTATTCATTTAAGCACCAAAACAGTTTAGAGAGCAACCCACATCCTGTATCCTGTAATGACTCCAGTTGCACTTCTTGTGTGTTTACGTCTGTCCGTGAGCTTGTCGTCTGTCCAGGGATCGCCACCCATCCCGTCAATCCACCCATCCGTCAGTGTGTCGGGGGATGGTAATCCATTCTTCCCATATGCAGATAGTGGCGGTGAGATTAGGCAGACCCTGGGAGAGGATTACGGCTTCAGGGCTTGGCTCCCCTTCTATCTTACCTCCTCTCTAACCATCCAACACCCCTCTACCACCACCCGCTTCCTGCGGCCCCCTCGTGCTGTTCAATCCCTCACCCACCCCTCACCCATCTCCCTTTTCTCCCCTGGGCCAATCTCTGGAGTGTGTTCGCTGCTGAGTGAAGAGGTGGAGGACAGATTAAGATGGAGACCCATTTAGTTTTTGTTGGTGTGTTCTGATTTGCATGTGCATAATATTTTGGATGAGTCTTTGTGTTTTTTGCATGTTGTGATGTGTTAGTGTGCATATATAGATCTCATTTGAGAGGAGAGAGAGTGTAGTGGGTGTGTGGGGGTTGGAATGTGCCCAGTGTGTGTCTTTTAAACCATATTGCTTGAAGTCACCCCTGTGATTATGCTATGGTTGGGTTACAATAATTGACTTTGTGCATATATGAGAGTGGTGTGTCTTGAGAATTTGCATGAATTTTTAGAGCCTTTCCATCACCCCCCCCACCCACAATCTCTCTTAATATGTTTCCCTTCTTTCTCAATTCCTTAGCTCCACCCTCTCTCTTCTTCCTCTTGTCCCAGATGTGACCCACATGTTGTGATGCAGTGCAGAGGGCAGAGAATTTGTCTGAGTGCTGCTCTTCTTCCTTCCTCATCATCATCCCTCTCTTGGCACCTTCTCCTCCTCTTTCTCCCCTCCAGTGGCGAGTGCTGTAATTGATATGCCACCGGCAATAAATCAGCACAGCTCTAGGCTCTGAGCGGCGACCATTATCTGAAGGGACAGGTTTAGCTGCTTTGGAGAAAAGGGTGAGAGAGAGGGAGAGTTGATCCAGCTCAGCTCACAAGAGTCACCAACACCTCACCACTTCACCAGCCTCTGAAATTTCCTCACAGTGTGCATAAAAACACACCACTTCATCTCTTCTCAGGAATCCCACCCTGTCAAACGAAATAAACAAAAAGAAGTAAAGCTGTGAAACGACTCCTCCTTCCTAAGCTTTTTCCTCTGTTATGTCTTCTACCTGCCTTCAGTCACTCATTCCCATTCCTGAAGCCCATAGGAATGCAGTACAGTCCTGTCAATTGATAGGGCATCCCGATATCAAATCCAATCAACTCGGCCCCTTCCTGCCTGTCCTTTCTAATGCTTTTCTCTCATGTGATAACGGCCTCAGCTCCCCCGATATGGTGGCTGCCCATTCCCAAAGCCACAGACACGCTCCAGCCCAAAATGATTGACATGTTTTTCCCTGATGGTGCCAGATATGGCTCGTAACCTTGTTCCAGCGCTCTTCCCACCATTTCACTTTAGCTCTGGAGGAAATTGAAATTGAAGAGGGTTTGGAGGGATAAGGAGGGGTGAGAGAAAATGGAGAAATTTGAGGAAGAGAAACAGCAACGCATGTAAAATGCTGAGTAATTGACTATATCCTCAACAGTCGGCCATGTTTGCCATGGCAGGGGATGGTAATGGAGGGATTAAGAAAGACGGGGTTGGGGGCCCATTTGCAAAAAACCATTATGAGTGTGATTCTTTTATCTATCCTGATTTTTGTCCTGTAAGTCATAAACTTTATATTGTAAAATTGAATAACTCCACGTTGTCTCTTTTATTAACCTGTGTTTGTTAAAGTGTGTCGTGATGTCACAGTCTTATTAACAAGATAGATAACAAGCAGCTGTAGACCCCCAGATGCAATTTGTTGTGCGATTCGAACTCTCTTACATCAAGCTGTGACTGGCTTAAATGAAGAGGAATTACTGTAAGGATATTTTTTTCTTCAGGTTCTCTCTCATTCTTTATCAGGATCTCTCATTTGCTCGCTCACTCATTCTGCCTCATTGTATCTTCCCCTCACTTGAAATGACAAAGGAAAATGAGGCAGCCGGCCTCCCTACGCGCCGCCACGCTTTAAATTGACATCTGCTCTCGTCGCGCGGCTCAACTCTACCATTGAGCAAGAAATTAGTTTTTTTTTATAGGCTTGCTCGTCACTTTATTGCGGCTGCTTATGTCGAAGAAGCCACCATCCGCGTCAAGTCGTTTTAATCTCAGAGTAGAGAGTGGCGGTATATCTGATAACTGCAGCTCAGGCCCTTCTGTCTGCAGTTGCCGTGTTGAGGTGCCTCGATCTGTGGGGCTCCCCTGGCTTGATTCAAGCGAAGGTAGAGCCCTGATTAAAATGCAGCAAAAATGCTGCCTTTTGTTTGACTCCCACTGCTCCTCACTCATCCTTCTGCTTTTCTCTCTGTCTTTCTGTCCATACAGTGTCTGCTTTTCTCTGTCTTTCATTCTATCTCCTTTTTTCTTGCTCTGTTCTTCTTTCTCTCCTTGTTTTTTTCTCTCTCTCTCCTATCCTATCCTATTTCTCTCTCTCTCCCCCAGCCTTTCATCAGTAGAAACTGGATGCACCACCTCTCCCTGAACCTTGCTAGTTTTGTTACAGCTGAGCTATGGTTTGCTATTCCGTGAACATTGCTGCTACTATTTCTTTTGTCACTTGTTTGCAGCAGCGGCGACTAAAATTGATGAACAATTCAATGACTCCTCTTACTGGGGTGTTTAATTCTTCCTCTAACTGGGGTGTTCTTCTTCTTTCAGTACTTGCAAAAGTGCATTTTTTCCCTCTAGTATTAACTAACATGTGCCTGCCTTTTTCAAGTATAGCTGTATAAAACAAGGCAAATAAAAATAAAACACATTCACACCCTTCTCAGAGTTTGATAAACTGACCACAGTCACTGACCTATTATGTCTGGTGATTGATAGACAGATAGCCTTGCTCTTGAGGAGCACACCAGATGGGCAGCAGGAGGCAGAAACATTCCTCTTTGCCTCTCCTCCCCTCTTTCCTCCTTTTTGATTTTTCTCTATCTCATGTTTTTTCCCCCTTCATCCCCCTTCACCATCTTCCTACCCTCCTTATCTCTCTGTAGTGTCTCTCATCTTTTCCAATTCGGCGTGGTCATAAAACACCCTCCGCGTAGACACTTTGATAGTCAAGGTGAAATTGAAGCGTGGGGTCCCTGGGAGAGTTGCGTCCTGTTTTGCATAATCAGCATTTACAGGAGAACTAATGTCCCAGTATTGCAGGAACATGATTGGCCTGTCAAGTAGCAGCATGTGCCCAGCAAACCCTTCTCTTCATCATTGTATTAACATTGGAGGACGCCCAAAGGAGCAAATACACTCTTTCCCTATGACTCCTCTTCTCCTCTTTCCTGTCCTTAACCTGTAAAACATTCTTCCAATAAATTATCTCACCTCTACCCTTTAATAGACCCCCTCTGTTGTCTTCATCCCATGTGGTCGAGGGACACTAGTTGTAGGGTAGAGGTTGTGCCATTGTAAATATATTTGCTTATTTGTGGAAAGCTCAAAAAGAAGCTCAAAGGAAAAAAAAACAAAAAAACTTGCCATCCATGTTATAAGGTATTCTACCTTGCATGTGCGCTTGAATGCATTTCATTTTCCAATACATTCCCAGATAACGTTTCAGATCCAGATTCAACTTTTTCGTGAAATTTACACCAGAACGACGAAGCAGTCAGAGTGTGGCTTTAGTCACATTGGTGACAACAAGAGGCGGGCAGGTTTTGTGTGTGCTGTGTGTGATTGCTGACCGGAGAGAGTGGACTGCATCGTGTGAGACCAGGACCCTTTTTAACATCAATTGTTAATAACACATCTCTGACAAGGATTTTAATGTTTCTTTATGTTTAATTTACATTTGTAGTGATAATATACAGTATATACTATGAGCGTAGCTCCCTGAGCCTGATGTCTGGATGCCAGAACTGCGGGTGTGATTACAATAAGGGGTTACTGGATAGTGTGTTGATACTGTTAAAACCATTGCAGGGAAGCCTTCGTGCAGACCGGGCTATAAATTGCTTGCTGTCAGTATAACAGGGCCCACTGGCACTTTTTCAAACACATGCCTCCGCTAAAGCCACCATAGTAACATAGAAGTTATGAAATATTAAAGAGTTCAGTGTTGTGAGTCTATAACTCATTCCAGCAAGACTCGCAGTATGTGTACAGAGCCTTTAATAATTGGCCCATGCCTCCCCTGCTATCTTCACTCATAATTAAATGCCGACACACATTTGCCTTCCAGACTTGATTTGATATCATTTATTTATAACTGGGGCAAATGTCAGCTTGAATTTTTCTAATTTTGGCTGTGCAGTTTGTGAGCCTTAGGCCTCTCTGCCTGCATAATCAATAGGAAATATTCCTCGGACACTCACCATGTTTTTTCTTTTTGCCTTGCAGGGCTCCCACCTCGCACCTCTGTGGATGATGTTCCTGATGACGGCTTGCAACTCTGAGAACAGGACAGCATATCAATAGGAGTTGTGTTTCCCCTTCCCTCATCCTTCTCTCTCTCCCCTGAAACTGTCCTCTCTTATTCCTTAAAAGTAGAGCAGAAAGGAAAGAAAATCCTGATTTGGGACTTGGTACCAGAGCGCGTACTCCTCCTCATCCTCCTCCTCTCTTTCTCCTTCCCCATCCCCCTACGCCTTGCCTCTAGACAGCCCAGATATGTGTCCCTTAGATCGGTCAGCAGCTTCCCCTGGCCTGGGGAACTTGTTTCTCTTGGGGCTTTTACTTATCATGAGCTCATCCTTCTCTGGAGGCCAGCCCCCGCCCTTCAAACGATTTGCCCCTGCTGAGTGGGGGCTCACACATCTGGCCATACACAATAAAACAGGAGAAGTCTATGTGGGAGCTGTCAACTGGATTTTCAAGCTGTCTAGCAACCTGACCAAACTGCGGAGCCACATGACTGGCCCAGTCGTGGACAATGAGAAGTGCTACCCTCCACCCAGTGTCCAGTCCTGCCCTCATGACTTGGCCCAGACCCCCAATGTGAATAAACTTCTTCTCATAGACTACGCACAGAACCGCCTTATTGCCTGTGGCAGCACCTCACAGGGCATCTGCCAGTTCCTACGACTGGATGACCTCTTTAAGCTTGGCGAGCCCCACCACCGTAAGGAGCACTACCTCTCCAGTGTGGCAGAGTCGGGTACCATGTCTGGGGTGATCATAAGCTCTCCCCAAAGTCCAACCAGCAAGCTATTTATTGGAACCCCCATTGATGGCAAGTCTGAATACTTTCCAACCCTTTCCAGCCGCAAGCTAATGGAGAATGAAGAAAATGCAGACATGTTCAGCTTTGTCTATCAGGATGAGTTTGTCTCCTCTCAGCTGAAGATCCCCTCGGACACTCTGTCCAAGTTCCCAGCTTTCGACATCTATTATGTGTACAGCTTCAGTAGTGAGCAATTTGTCTATTATCTAACAATGCAGCTGGACACCCAACTGACTTCCCCTGATGCAAGCGGAGAGCAGTTCTTCACCTCCAAAATTGTCCGCCTCTGCGTGGATGACCCCAAGTTTTACTCTTACGTTGAGTTCCCCATCGGCTGCACTAAAGATGGGGTAGAGTACCGCCTGGTGCAGGATGCCTTCTTGGCTCGGCCGGGCCGGCAGCTTGCCAACTCTCTGGGGATCTCTGAGAATGAAGACATCCTCTTCACAGTCTTCTCTCAGGGTCAGAAGAATCGGGCCAAACCACCCAAAGAGTCAGCGTTGTGCTTGTTCACCCTGAGGAAGATAAAGGAGAAGATCAAAGAAAGGATTCAGTCCTGCTACAAGGGAGACGGGAAACTCTCCTTACCCTGGCTGCTCAACAAGGAGCTTGCATGCATCAACTCGGTAAGCTCAAACCTTTCTGTATGTTGTTCACTTTGATGCAGACCAAATTAGCATTAGCATTAGTTGGCCCTTTAGGAACCATTATAATGGGAAAGTGCAAACGTGCACTGCTCACTTGCTTCCATATATTGAGTATGCACACGTCCGGGAGTCAGATATTAAAGATTAGTCTTGATGCCAATAAGTTTGAAACCGTCTGCTACCCCTATTCCACCACTCAGCCTTTTTTTTTCCCCTGCATGCCTGCTAATTGAACACTGGTTCAACTCAAGCTATGTTCATTCACAAGGACCACTGCTACAAGCCCGCAGTGATTAACAATATAAAATGTGAAAAGCTCTTATGTCTTTCTCTTGCTGTCTTCTTTTCACTTTTTTCCTGCACATTTTCTCTGTCCCCACAGCCTTGTGATGCTTTGATTTAGTCAGACAGGGGACATCATTAGCCCAGTCCCCTGGATTTGTGAAGTGTCACTCAGGAGCAGTGCTCACGCACACACACTCACACATACACGCAGCATGAGTCGGTGCACTGCAGTGTGAGATCCTGGGGGATAGCATGAGCTAGACTTGGTTTTTACTAACTGATCCACAGCGCATGGCCCTGCATGTGTTACAGAGGACACACATACATGCACTCACACTGGAGACCTTAAGGCACTTCTCAACAGCACACAGTGTAGTTTTCTCTATGGGGAATGTATCTAACTGCTCACCTCTTATTTTCTCTGACCTTCTCTGATCTCCTTCTGCACACCCACTCTTCAGGCCGCATCTGCCTGAATCCTGTCTGAATATGTTTTTGTTCCATTAGTGTTTAGTGTGCCTCACTCTTAGTTGACCATCTGTCTCAGAGATCCCATCTTCCATCCTGTGTGCTCTTTAAAATCACCCATCCATTCCCTCCATCTTGCTCTCTCTTAAGATAGCTTAATTAAAAGACCAGTTTTAAAGCCTTTTCTTTAAATGTCAGTGCACACCATTTTTACTGGCAGGTGTCTTTGTTACACACACACACACAAAAACCATTCACCCTGTGTTGCGTCTAATGGAGTGAGGTACTTTTTTAAAAACAACCTTTTCTCTGCGTAGGTCTTCATTAGTTTGGAGTGCACAGGTGTGGTTTGTGTGGTAGTGTAAGTGATGTGAATAGTCCAGCCAAGTTTTCTCTCACCTCCCTTTCTCCTTCCCTTTTTCCACCTTGTGTAGATGTAGTCTCTTTCCTGTTTGGTGGTTGTTTTCATTCTTTTCTGAGGCTGTTCTTTCTCAGGCCCATCACACTGACAATAGCTCTGAGGCAAAAAAAAAAAACAGGCTGTCTCATTTATTTCAATTAGACCTTTGCCCCTGGTGCAGGAGGAGCTATTAGTGCAGAGTACTATGGTGTAAAATCACAGGTTTCTATAGTGAAGGTTTGGAATCTACCATGTTTTGCAGTGTAACATCATTTGGTAGCTTACTGTACTGGTCATACAAACGCTGTATGTGCAAGTGTATGAACCAGGTATATAACCTTGTTGCATTGTGCTGATATACTGCTACTTCATCAACAATTATCAAGAGGAAAGCATTATTACTGTCATGATAACTTGGACTCTGCCATCTCAATACAGTCCACAGTCCACGGCATCTGTGGACTGTATTGTACATATGGATTACGTACATCAACATTTTATCACCATTTAAACATCAATGATGATGTAACAGCAACAGTGATGCATTTACTGTTAATTCAAACAATGAAGGTCACAGGTATAAGCAAGTCAAGAATAGTTGCTTAATACAATATGAGCTTAAAATGAAATATATTTATTTTGCCATGCACACAACTCCTTTACATGACCAAAACAGTTGATTTGATGGTCATGCATTTGTCTTCACTGTTCAAAATCTGAACATGATCAGGGTTTGAGTAAAAGTGAAATGACTTAAACATTCTTCATCATTCGGGGTTTATACCAGCCATTGGGGGCCAGTCCTGCATGTAACAGCTGGACTGTAAGTTCAGACAAACTTATAAAACTAACAGCCATTTCTCCAGCTGATCCAGGTTTATGAACTGGCAATCTCCTACTCCACAGTTCTCTAACCTTTAAGCTCATAGTGTTTAGCTCCGAGCCCCGCCCAGAGTTTCCCAGCCACTGCAGGAATTCAAATGCACTTCTCTAACCTCAAGGCTACAAACTCATAAATGCCTACCTCAACTACATTTGACTTGGCAGTGTGGGAAAGGCACTGTGACGTGGGGGGTGGAGGGTGAATACGTTTAGGTTGACCCTGCCATAGAGTGGTGGAGAGTGCTTGAGACGGGGTGTGGTGGGGTGAGGGGGCCCGGACAGCTGTTAGCCACACAGCAATGATGGATGACCGGGTGCGCTGTCAACTCCCTGTGTGGAGTTCATATTTGTGTCGGATCATAATTTCTAGCCTCTGGCCATCATTAGTATATGTATGGTCAGAGTGAGATGGTGGCTATTTTTCTGTAAACACAAATGTTTGGGCATATTACAAGCTGCTCTGTCAAAAAAAAGTGTGGGTGTAGAAACTCCGATGAAGAGGACACACACCATTCATCACCTCAGTCCTGTTACCAGGCTATATTTGTGTACTGTGTATGTGTGGCCATGTGTTTGTTTGTGTGTCTCTGTTTTGTCCCTGAGCTTTATTAGTGAACCCCTGACCTTCTCCCTGGTTTGAGAGTGGATCAATACAAACCATTTCCACTGAGAGAGAGAGAGAGAGAGAGAGAGAGAGAGAGAGAGAGAGAAGAGAGAGAGAGAGAGAGAGAGAGAGAGAGAGAGAGAGAGAGAGAGAGAGAGAGAGAGAGAGAGAGAGAGAGAGAGAGAGAGAGAGAGAGAGAGAGAGAGAGAGAGAGAGAGAGAGAGAGAGAGAGAGAGAGAGAGAGAGAGAGAGAGAGAGAGAGAGAGAGAGAGAGAGAAAAAACAAGTTGCAGAAGGTAAATAATAGCAGCCAGATACAGAGAGAGAGGTGGAGGATGTGGGCGGGTGTAAGAATGAGTCCAAGAGGGAGAGAAAGAGTTAGATGCCAGAGCAACATACAGAAGAGAGTAAGGGAATTTGAAGGATGGTGTTGAGGAGATGAGAGAGACAAAGTGAGTGTGAAAATAATAGAGCGAGCCAAGGGAAAAGGGAGGGGATTGAGAAAAAAAGCAGGAAAATCAGCGGCTTTGTAGACTATGTCCAGAATGCAAGCAAATTAGCAAGTTTTTTTTTTTAATCTGATGAACCTGATCTTTTGTAGTTATTTTCAGGCGATAAGGCCAAGCGTGTGTCTTCAGGCCTCTTTAATGTGCCTGCACTGGTCGCTGTGGAAATGTCTGTATTGTAGTCATGTGTATGTTCTCTAACTGATGCTGCATTTTGAAAAACAGGAAACCAAAACATCAAGGCTGCAGGGCTAGATGAATAAAATAGATATGCCCTTTTACTGTTATCACCATGAAAATGTCCAGCAATGTCAGTCTTGAGAAGTTTGATGTGGAGCCATGTTTTGTGCTGCGGTCACGGCTGGCTAACTGTGATTCGGATGAGAGTCAATGTTATGTTGTATTGTTAGTGATGACAGCGTGAATTTTGATGAGGGAAAATGGTATGTAGGGAGAGAGATGGGAGATAGAGAACGAAAAAACAGCCAAGGAGAGAGCTGAAAGCTTTTTACAACCAGGGTGTGTTCGGAGGAGAGGCAGTGATTCACTCGGAGAGAAGGGGAGGGCAAGAGGAAGAGTGATAGCCCCAGAAATCTTTTCGCCGCCAATGCCAAGAACAGCGGGAGAAAAGGGCGGATGACAGAAAGAGGGGAGAGAGATAGAGGGAGGAGAGGAGAGCGTGATTGAATGCTGGCTGCTGCACAAATAATATCGGTGTCCGTCACCTGTTCACCACACTGTCCTCCTCAGCAGCAAGCCTCTCTGTCATGTCAACTCTGTGTGTGTGTGTGTGTGTGTGTGTGTGTGTGTGTGTGTGTGTGTGTGTGTGTGCGTGTGCGTGTGCGTGTGCGTGTGCGCACGCGCATTCATACCTAGGAATAGGTGCTATCATAATGAGGACTCAGGAACACAACAGAACTCCTTAGGGGTGTCTTTATGAAATATCACTGAATTTAAAACCGTGTTCCCCAGTTTGAGAAAGTCAGGGACTCTCTTTGCTCAGGGGTCATTTTACAGAATAAAGTTTTTTTTATCCACTAAATTCATCACATTAAATAGTGATTTCCAGTTTCTATCTCCACAGCAAACAAAACGTGAAACTTGTAAGCATTGAGGTTTCTAAAGTGCACTTATCATAGAAAGTCATTGAAAGGTCGGGGGATTTAGCACCAGGGCAGTGGTGGGACGTCACATTAGCTTCTGAAAGCTCTTTTTGAATCTCTTTAGCATACTACACAGCAGCTATGGCTTTTGGGCTGATCAAGGCACTTTCAAACTGATCAACATCACCTAGATATAGATCCATGATCAATTTCCATTTTGCTCTGGGCACACAAGCTGACAAAAACAACCTTTGTCTTCTGTTGAAATACTTTTGATAAGTGAATTATGGTGCAACACAAATAAATGAACATTAGCCAGCAGGGTTCATTTTCCTTTCAAGTTCTGTTGTTGGTCAAAACCTGTTTTTGAAATTGAATATTTACTTCAGCTTTCTTTCACCTTTCTCCACAGAAAAGATATAAAACACCTTAGAAATACATTGAAAGGAGGTTTGAAGCAGACTTTTCTTAATGCAAAGCTACGAACTTGACACCAGCTGAATCGTCTAGAAAAATAGAAATGTTGGTTAAGGACCTAAAATCAGCTCATACTAAGTATTAAAAGACTTAAATTGGGGCTGAAATAAAGGGAAGGAAAGAAACAAAGACTTAATGGGGACATTCCTTGTCCTCATTGGAAATGAGGCTCATATCTGACCCAAGGACTATTCAAAATGTCAAGTTGCTTTCTCTCGATCACCAGATGGATGGGGAGGTTTTGAACTTTGTCACAAACCAATTCATCAATCAATCGGAGAATCAATCATAGCAAAAAGAGTCTGTCTCAAGTTCTCATCTTTTGATGGTGCATAGACCAGCTGTTGTGTGGCCAGCGGTGTCAAAGGTGAGATTTGATGCTAAACCTGAAATCGACATAGAAATGATTTATCATCCTTTATCATAGTTATTTTGTTTTTTTTTGTTTGTTTGTTTCTTAGCTTAAAGTGCTTGTTGCTGTGGTATTTCTGCACTGAGTCGGTGTGGGTGATGCTGCAATGTGTTTATCTTAGACAGTCCAGGGGTTTCCAATGATTTTATTTGAATGGGTGATGGGGGATTTTAGATTTCTTCTATAGGTAGGTTTTTTCTTTGTTCAGACATTGAGGCTATTAGTAAATATACATATCAATTTAGTTCTGTTTGCTCCAAACAAATAGATATTACTGTTGCTGGAGCAGTAGGTTATCAGCCGTGTGTGTGTGTGTGTGTGTGTGTGTAGTGAGGGTAGCTGCTGAGAGAAGCATGGTTATCAGACTAAGACCACCCTGTGGCGAGCTGTACTCTGGAGGCTGGTTACAGCAGTATAGCAGATGCAAATGTAATAACCCTTTACATATGGTTGATAAGGAAACACTCTATAACACTGTGTCACTGAAGATCTTGTGTTCACCCTTAGAATTAAAATTAATGTTTTTTTTTTTTATTGTGTGTAAACCTGTAATATTTTTTTAGCGAGACATGAGACTTGGCGAGATGTTAAAACCAGGCTTCATCGCTGCTGTTAGACATGTTACAACACATATTCTGCACGTGATGAGCTAACATTAGGTAAACCAAGCAGATTTTCATTACGTTGTTACAGAAAACACAAAGTGGAATTGACTTCAAGGCCAGCTCCTAACCTTATTAAATCCATCATTATGAATATCATCTAATGAACGTAACTCACTTGTGGTCTTTGTAAAACACAGTCCTATTTCTGCGGACCTAATCTAAAAGGATGTGCCGGCAAATGCGTTTAAGTAATTAGACCTGATTAATTGAGCCAGAGTTGATGAGCGGAGTTAATTGACAGTCTAAATGAGTTGAGCTAGGAGACACCGATTGGAAGCTTGTCTTAAATGTTATTGGTACTAATAGGTCATGATTCGGTTGATATTTGATTTGATTTGAAATTAGGAATTTGATAATTCTCATACAGGGTAGAGTTTTGATTTGCATCACATTGGTGTGTGTGTTTGTGTGAGAGAGAGCGTGTGTGAGCTAACAATATCACACCCGCACTGAGCTCAAGTGTCGCTCTCATCCCATTATTAAGGGACAATAGAAAACCTTTTGGAAAAGACCCCATGCAGACTGTGTGAGCTGCTTAATTCTCTCTCTCTTTTTTTCTGACCTCTCTCTCTCCCTCTCTCTCTCTGAGGAGTGTTTAGCTCAACAAATCCCCATCTCTAGCACCACTCTAATGATACTAATTGTCAGTGTAATTATGTATTGATCCGTACTGTGTGTGGGTGGTGTGTTGCATACATCATTATCAGGAGTAATCAGAAAATGTGGGGCAGGGGTTGTGCCTGTGTTGCTCATGCTAATAGTCTCTGTGTGTTTGTTTGCTCAGAGTTTCCTTTTTTAAAAGCTCACATCTGCTTCCTCATTTATAGTTTGCTTCCCATGTATGAGACCAAAATTGGTCTACTTCTCATAATCATCTACCAATCGTAGACACCCTGGTTCTCATGTATAGATACATTTGGATGCTTCCAGAATAACAAGTACGGCCAATGTAGATCCTTGTTTAGTTATTAAGAAAAAGATAAGATGTACCAGTTCATCCACAGCTTACACAGTTTTCTTCTTAAAGATGACATGCTCATTATGCTCCATCAAATAGAAAGTAAAAAGAGAAACTGCAGACAATGTGCCAAATCCCTGCAAGTAAGAAAAAAGGTTTGCACTACAAATAGTGCTTTTAAAATAAATTTGTTTCGGTCAGAGTTTTGTCTTAGTGATTTTTTTATTAAAGCACATTTTCATTTTTTTTTTCTTTTTGTAAATATAGACTAAACATTGATTAATTTCTGTTTTTGTTCATATGTAAATGAATGTAGAATTGATGACCCCAGGCAACCAAGTCTATATTTCTAAGAAATATTTATTTCTACATTTATTTTTTCCCCTATTCTAGCTGGTATATAGCTGGTTTTATTTGCAGATGCAAAATGAGTCTTGACTGGCTGAAATTTTTGGTTTGTTCCTTATGTTGATTTACATTACATGAACTTACATTTGGTCACATTAATCATATACATATGTACTGGCACTTGATACTTCTTGGATTCAGTTACGGTTAACATTTAAATTTCTTAAAATATCTTTTGCTGTTTGAAACCTTTAAATCTGCTGACCCCATGTTTCACTTCTGCTCACTGAGCTGCTCCAAGAGAGCAGTTGGAGGTTAAGTACTTTGCTTAAGGGCACCTGTGGTGGTTGATGATGGAGGGGGAAAGTGTGTTCCTCATTCACTTTGTCCAGCCGCATTTCCCAGCTGTTGAACTGGTGATCTTCTGATCAGAATCACCCCTCTTGTTTCTAACTCCCTGTGAGCTTACATTGAGAAAGATTCATTTTCAAGGGACTCTGTGTATCTTTGTGCATGTTTACAGTTGTATTTCCTCTTGTACATACTCCATAGGTTGTGTATTCTTTCTCCTCTGTCTCCCCCATTCAGTTGAATAGCGGTCTAAACATGGTGATAGCTTTTGGAAGCAGCTCTCTGAAAAGGTGCCAACTCCTTGAGGTTTCACTGTCTGCCTGGAGTGCACTCAACATAGAAATTACTACCCTGCAACCCATGAATATGGAATTGTTGCAGTCATCTCTTTTTTATAAATTATTGATCAGTGACAATCAAATAACATATTGTAGAAAACAATTTGGACAAAAATAAATTCCCTTCTGCAACATTTATTTGTCTTATACACCTCTAGTCTTGAGTTATAAATCGTCAGCCTGTATAAACATTTTTGGTTGGATAACGAAACATATTTTCCACAAGATGTTAATGCATCATGCTTTTTGTCATCTTTGAGACACAGCCAGCCAATCAAACACACTCTGTCTCTATGGAGACAGTGGCATCACAAGTGACGTCAGTGATGAACTTTATGAGAATTTTATGTCTTGTTTAGCTCGTGAGTGCCTGTTTGTGGATTTGTTCTTGTTTTTGCACATGTATTAGTGTTTATAGCATGTCATGCACAGCATTATCTTAATGTGCATTAACCTTAGGGATTACGGTGTTTATTGGCTTAGAACAGTGACTTTTTTTTTTTTTTTTTTTTTTAAGTTAAATGAAAGCAAACCATCAACAAATTGATACAAAAACATAAAACTCTGTCATGCCCTCTTAAGATTTGAAATGGTAGTTCACTCCAAAATTAAAATTGTATGTTTGGTGACTGAATTACCCTCATGACATGAATAATTCCTTAAGCTGAAACATGAAAAATTGCTTTTTGACTGTCTGTGATGAATGGATGTAACAAAATCCATAGAATAGCTTTAAGGAATACAGAAAAAAATAAGTACCACAATAACCTGAGGACCTTCATCCAATATGTGTAACAGCATTTGTTTTGATAAGGGAATCACTGGTTTAAATAGCCTAGTTGTATCATTCCAGGTTATGGATTTAAAAAAAAAAAAAAAAGGTAAATATTGATATACAAATTAATATCGTATGTTTGTGGCATGTTTCTTGTGTGTGTTAGTTGCCAGTTTCCAACAGTTGAGAGTCCCAGTTATTGAGTCCTAATGTCAGTGTTATACACTGAGGAGGTGTCAGTAAGTAAGCATCATGAAATCTGTAATTCCCTTTGATCTGGTATGAGGTCAGTGGGCTTTGTGTGTGTCTCTGTGTGTGTGTGTGTGTGTGTGTATGTGTTTATGTGTTTGTGTGTGTGTGTATGTGTGTGTATGTGTGGCTGTCATACAGTTTCATTCCCCTTTTGCTTTTAACCAAATGATAGTATATGTGAGAAGGACCTATATACTTCTAGGACAGTGATGTTGACTTCCTTTGACCACGCTGACTCACATACAGGCTTTACTTTATGAAGGTGTAACTATGGAAACCATCAGATGCTAGGTTGCTCCACTGTTTTGTATATCAGCACAAGGGCCTGAGAGTGCACACACACACACACACGCACATGCACACGCACGCACACACACACAAACAAACTCTGCTTGTGTTTATTCTTCTTGAAGAGACTCCAGCAATGTCCCCCTTAGTTCAAGGCCCACACTGAGATTTCTGGGTAATTTATGAGCTGCCCTCTCCTAGAATCCCTAACTCTGCTTGGAGCCAGGCACACGCAGACACACACACACACACACACACACACACACACACACACACATCACGTAAAAGGCACCTGCATCTGCCAACATAATCTTAGTTGTGTGTGTGTGTGTGTGTGTGTACTGTGAAAACCTTTATCATCTTATATGAAAATAATGTGGTTGATGTCGTATAGTTTTTTTGGTTCCCTTTCCCAATGTCCAACTCTCTTTCACTTCTCTCCTGCTCTCTCAAAAAAACATTAAAAAACACAAACACCCACTGAGCCTCACCTCTACATTAACAGCAAAAACACATCACATGTTGTGTTTGAGACTGCAGGAAATGTGAGTTTCTGGTTATGTATTGTTTGTCTGTTGGCTCAATGATGATAGAAGCATCTCTTTTGCCCTCTCTCTGACACACAAACACACACTCACATTCACATTTCCTGTCCTTCCATAATAAAAATATTTAGTGTCGTTTTTTCTTTACAAACATGTTTTTACTCAGAAACATAGCGCCTGTTAATGCAACATGTTGCCTAATCCATTCGCATCTTGCTAAATGAATAAGTTGTTTTGTGTTTGCCATACATGTTTTCCTTTCACCGTAATGGCCATAATTTAGAGCAGTGTATTCAATCAACAACACCATATATGTTCCCGCACATAAGCCCATATTGTATTCTGCTGTTTCCATATGTTTTACTGAATGGAGGTGACTATTGACAAACTCCACTTGAAGTCGGCGTAATGTGTGCCCACACATATTTTCCTGACGCGATACGTTAAAGAAATGGCAATCATAGGGGAATGATTATTCCAGCATCTCCTTCAGCGCAGGCCAGTCAGCACAGATCTGTAATAAGTCAGTGTTATTGTGGGTTGAGTTGTGTACACACGCGTGTCTAGTGCCATATGAAGGACTATATTTCATCATTTTGCAGTGTGAAGTGAGTGAAGCAGCTCCACCCATGGGGGAACCACCACTGTTGTGGCCGTTTGCCAGTGACACACGTGGCCTCTAGCTGTTTGTAGGGACCACTCTGGGTGTGTGTGTGTGTCTGCTTGTGTCTTTGTGTACAATCCTATATTCCTATATATCTTATATCATATATATTGTATCAGCAGTATCTAGGTCACATATTTCTCTTTGACCTTGAATATCAGCTGACAGCACACATGTACTCTATATACACACCATAGGTGTGTATGAACCCTTTCATAATTCCCATTACAGATCACAGTGGTTTTCAATCTGGGTATCCAATAAAGCTTAAACGATTAGTCGATCAATTAATCGATTACTTGTTTAAGTAATTGATTTTTACTCCATAATTTTTAATAGTTTTGATCTTTATATGATAGTGATCTGAAGATTGGGTTGATTTGGGTGTTGGACTGTTGGTTGGACAAAAATAAGTTTTTCAGATGTCAATATGGGCATCTTTTGAGAAAATAATCAGATTAATTGAGAATAAAATATAATCAATAGTTGCAGCTTCCTTTTGCAATACACACATTTATAATCATACTTTTATGCCTACTTCTTTTTGAGATAATGGATCAGAACTCCATAAGAATAGAAAAAAATCATCATTAGCTCCTCTTATCAGTTTTTACATTACTGCCTGAAGCAACACACACACACACAATTTTTTGGGAGGGGGTCTTGAGTGGAAAAGGCCATGTGCCTGTGAGCTGCAAATCCACAAATTCATCCAGTGTGCGCCGCATGCATCCCGTGAAAATCAAAACAAGAAACCTCCTCTTCTGCATTTGTAAGACCCTGCTGCCAAAGTCAGCGGAAGGTTGTTGGCTTAACTCTTTCATCCCCGAAGGAGCTCTGCGTCTTTGAAAACACTGCAGAACGTTAAATACCATCTCCAGCCAATAACCCTGCAGAGACCACAGACGGGAATATTCTTTCCATACTGAATATCAGCTCTAATTCACATGGGAATCTTTTAGTGCCTTAAATTGCAGAACCCACATCAGAATGTAGCCTCCATTAAAATGCTTTCCAACCTCAAGGGAAACGCCTTTTATTCCATGCTGATCTATGCTGTTTAAACCCTCTAGACCTGCAGGAATGCTATAGCACCTTTACCCTCCAGTGCCCCAGAGAGACCTATATAGGCTACTGTGTGTGTGTGTGTGTGTTAGTGTGTGCATCGTGTGTGTGTTGTGTTGTGTTGTGTGTTAACCCTTATGGACTCTAGGGGCTATTGTATACAGTAATTTCGACAGTTAGTCTCCTCCATAGAAGATGGATTAACCCTTTTAACTTGTTTCCCTTAGGCGCTGACGTCATGGGATTGCTTGTGTGTGTGTTTGTGTACGTGTGTGTGTGTGTATGTGTGTGTGGGGCAGACTCTAATCCAGATTGATGGATTTCTTTCCCATGACTATATGGTTTAAAATTGTTGCCCCTAGTTGTATGTCATATGAAGACGTTGGGAATTGTTTTGTTGCTTGTAGCAAAATCTGTGTGTACACACAGAAATTAAATGGGAAGCTTTGACTGAATGTGTGTGTGTGTGTCTGTGTACACAGGCTTACGAGTCTACATGTATGGTTGTCAGAGTGTGTTGTCTGTCAGTCGCCTTTGTTCAGAGGGAAGAAATTGCCCCCTAGCCATTAGTGGTTACAAAAGAAAGTTGTTTCAGGTAATGGCTGTGTGTGTTCCTGTCTCTCACTTTCCTTAACACACACTTACACATACACACCCATACATACAGGGGCTCCCATTAAGACACCCCCCCCCCCCTTTTTTTTTTTCCCTTTCTTTTACCACGTGACATCACTGTACAGAGTAATCAAGCAGGAGCAAGCTCCTCTTAGCTCCAGTTGATAGACCTACAGCTCTACACACACACACACACACACACACACACACAGACACACACACACACTCGCACCTCTGCACTATTGGGAAACTGTAATGTAAGTCCAAAGATGTGTGTGAGGGACAGGGAGAGAGTCGTGACTGAATGAGAGATGGCGGCAGAGGGAGAGTTGCTGAGGAAGGATGGATGAAGAGGGTGATGCAGAGTGATTAGGTGAGAAGGGATGGATAGACAGAGGTAGGAAGAGACAGGGAGGGGATATTGATGTTTGCTCAGTTACTGTAGCAGCTGGAGGGAGATGTAGAAAAAGAGTGAGAAAGTAGAAGAAGGCAGAATAACGGGTTATTGACGTGTGCTGAGCTGCAGGCAATTTAGGCAGATCGGGCGGGAGAGAGAGCGAGGGAAGGGATGTTATCTTTTCTCCTGTGTGGATCAATCAGATGATGTAGTGATAAGACTGTGGATTACACCGCCATTTACACACTCCCCAAGTGTGTGTGTGTGTCTACACTAACTCACACATGTGTCTTTTGACTCTGGTTAACACACACTGATACCCATTCAGTTCCACACTTTAGCAGTCAGTCAGCAACCTCCAGTCTGACACACACACACACACACACATTTGGTCTCTGTCAAAATCAGTATTGCCAAAGCAGAATCAAAAAGTACGTCTTTTGATTAAGAGAGACTTTTATTTTATTGAACCTTGGCCTTCTAGCTGTTACTTTCATTAGCTTTCTACAAAATGTTGGAAAAAGGGTGAAAAGTGTACATCACAATTTCTCAGAGCAGAAATTGTCTGTCTGTCTTCAAACGTTTTTTTTTGCCTAACAGTCAAAAACCCCAAAAATGTTAAACTTACAATTGTATAAAATCTTTGCATTTGAAAAGGTGGACAAAGTTAATATTTGGTGTTTGTGTGACCCAAAAAAGTCAATTTTAAAAATCATTGTCATTTCATTTATTCACTGAATTGACTAATTATTTAAGCTAATTATTTAAGCGACAATCAAACCACACTGAGACTGAATTTACCCTGAAACTGTGTACAAAAGTGCAAAATATGTTAGTTTAACAAACCATTCATTGTCTGTGCCACTTTAACCCTACTTCACAAGCGTGTGTGTGTGTGTGTGTGTGTGTGTGTGTGTGTGTGTGTGGTGACTGGTTAAGGCATCTTATGGGTCAGTGGATTGCCCGGGGCGATAAGTCCCTCGTGACAGTGGAATGCTCCAGATATTGTCACATGGTCGCCAGCATTACCGCCATGTCACCACCGGGACTGAACAATTCACAATATGCTGAGGGTTTTGCATGATGGGACTCTGTTTTGGGGAAAAAAGGGCGTATTTATGAATGGCCTATGTGTGAAGAGCATTCTTAACATGTCGGATAATCAAAAGTGTTAAAGTTAGATGATGCACCTATAGTTCTCTGTGCACTCCCACTGTTATATGGAATCAAGTGCACTTCTACACAGTTCTGCTGGTTCTAACATTTGTATTTAGGGGTGTGCCCTGATGGTCGGGGCTCAGAACCTTTCTCCTACTCCTTCTTCTCTCCATACTTTGAACTGTTAAAGAAAAATAAGGCTGGAACATACAAAAAGGACATTTTAAATGACATAAGATAGAATATAAATTGCCACTTTATAATGAAATCCTTCATACCTCCTGTAAGCCTTGTTTACTGTAGAAAAACACTCAGCCCATCACCTGACCCGTAGAAAGCTTTCAGAACTTACATTTGTGAATTTTTTTTAACAACGTATGGAATTACCGGAATAAAAAGAGAATTTCCCTTTGTACAGTTTTATGCTTTTGTCAGGCTTTTTGTCTGATCGTTGTTGTTTCTGCTTTCCTCCAGCCGCTGCAGATAGACGATAACTTCTGTGGCCAGGACTTCAACCAGCCACTGGGGGGCACCAGCACCATCGAGGGCACCCCCCTGTTCATCGACAAAGACGATGGGATGACCTCAGTGGCGGCATATGACTATCGCGGCAACACCGTGGCTTTTGTCGGCACACGCAATGGCAAACTGAAGAAGGTAGGAATGATTTTTTTTTTTTTAATGCGTTATGTTTTTTTTCCCCCTCTTTTCCTTATAAATTGAATTAATTGTTGGTTCTTTTTTGTTTTGGTTGATTTGGAGCACTTTAGTTGAGGGAAAATTTCTAAAGATGACATACTGACTCTACATGTCGTTTAGTGGACATGGGAAAAGGATACAACTCATTGAGTGTTTTTTCTGTTTTGCATGGCGAGTAATTTTTCAGCCAATTGTGGTCAGTGTTATCTCTTTGTGAATTTGGATACTTGCAGCTTTATAATCACACATTTACACCAAACACACCTTTTACACTAAGATTAAATGCAGTCCTGACAGTTTTTCTCGCGAGTGGCCGTCTCCAACAGGACATTCAAGTGGCTCTTTAAAACCTGCTCGTTTAACAAGCAGTTTAAAGCTCCGTGTCTGTGGCTACGCCATCATCGATTGTCATGTTAGTCACGTCAGACATTAAATGTTACTGCAGTGTCCCAACACCATGCACAGCCTCGCCTCTAATTTTAAGAGCTTGCCTTCAATCAATCTAACAGCTATGACTGGTAAATGGCTTTTCTGTTCTGGTCAGCTGTGCAGCACTGACTAATTCAGGTGGAGAGACAGAGGCGAGGACAGAGGGATAAAGTGATGATGGATGGAAAGTGTCTGATTTTTACTTAACTCTGCTTCATAAAAGTTTTTTCTTAGAGAGCATCTCTTTGAGATGCTGTTTTTACCACAGGAAATTGGTAGTTTTAGGTTCAGTGTCAACATCAGGTTTGACCAGTAATGTAGTTAATGTTGACCCTTATGTGGAATCTGATAGTTACTGAATGAAACCATGTTATCTTTACATTCATGAGACAGACCAATAGTCTCTGTAGTTGATGAAGCTGATTCGTATGTAACGTTTGTCTTTGTGATTGTACGTCAGATGTGTACTTTTAAAATACGTCATATTACAATGCTATCTATGTAATATGCTTGTGTTCAACCTGAGTATTCGTTACGTGTGTGTGTGTGTGTGTGTGTATCCAGTCTATGGAGGACAGAGCTCTCGGGCTAAATGGTAGCTCATTAGAATTCACCCTGTTTCCCTCCGCACTGCTCAAGACCTGTCATCCATTCAATATTATGAATGTATAATCAGCCTGTGTGTTTGTGTGTTTTTAATGTGTGTTTGTGTATGCACGCAGTGTTTGTGTGTTTGTCACTCACAGTACGCATAATAATGTGTGCACTTGTGATGGCATGGATTTGTGTGCGCTCACATGTGTGTTTATGAGGGAGCAAGAGACAACAGACAATACAGTGTTGACTAAGATTCAGCGCTGTGAATTTGTCAAAGTGACATCCATTCACTTAGCTTGGCAACAGTTCCTTTATTTATTTAGCTATACTCACTTGTCTTTTCTTCTGCGCTGTTTTGCACTCTGGTTGAGGTGTGTGTGTGTGTGTGTGTGTGTAGAACATCACCTGGGAAAGCAATGCTGCACTAGGTTGTTGAGATATGTTGTTTTTATGTGTGTGTGTGTGTGTGTATAACAACAGAGCCAAAGAGCCTGCAGTTCTTTTGGCTGCCTAGTGTTTCAGACAGAAAACCCCTCAACAACAAGTAATCCAATTTTGGAAAATATTCAATTTGCATAGAAGGAACAATATCTAAAACTTGGCATTCAAGCACACACACATTTCCACAGAGTGTGTCCTGCCATTAAGAAAAACTGAAAAAAAATTGACACTAAGGGAGAGGGAGAAAAAAGGCAAAGGGATAAAGAGACAGATGAAGAAAAACGGAAAAAGAGCAACTGAATTTGAAACATGTGAAAACAGATTCTTCCTCTATGATTCGGCAGTCACTTATCCCCGTCTGCTCTGTGCGTTGTAGTGGGTCAGTGTATTTCTAAGTGATTTTATTTGTGCGCTTATAATTTTTTTTTCAATAAACTAAGATGAATGAGTCTTCCTCATGAGTGTGTTTTTAGTTTTTGACAGCTTGGTGGGAATGTTTGCAGACCATGATGTAATGATGCAGCGTGTTCCCTTTCTTACACTTTCCTCTGGAGAGCACTAGTGTTGAATGCTGTTTGTATAGCTGTGCCTGAGGGTGTGGAAGGGAGAGAGGGGTAAAAACAGGGTATCGGTAGGATGGATGAATGTGCTTCAAGGGGGCAGTTTTCTGGTGTGTTTTTTTTTCTAGCACTTACAGAGAGAAGGATTGACAGAATAAAAAAAAACAAACAAGAAATTATGGCAGCAGTGAGTGCCAAACAGATCTTTTTTTTCATAAGTGTGCTGGAAGATGTTTCTGCTTTAAGCAACATGATTTTACCTGAAACATCTTTTCATTTGACATTTGGCTAGACTTGATGTGCTTTGATATCTCGTGTGATATCTACATTCAGAGTCTATTTTTAACCAACTATAATGCTCAAGGTTGTCCAGAGCAACAAGATGGCTGCATAAACAACATGTTTATTGCACTAATGAAGTCCCTCTCTGCTCAGTTGGACACACACACACACACACACACACACACACACACACACACACACACACACACACACACACACACACACTGACACAGGGGAAGCTTTTACTAATGAGTCCTGGTTTGACGGCACGTAGATAGGAGAGATATACAGGGGGAGGAAGGAAGATAGATGGAAAGATGAAGCAGATAGAGACAAAAGCAAGACGAGGCAGAGGCAAGAAGGAAGTGATGAAGAGAGGTGACATCCACTGGTGTGATTAACTAATTCCAACGGTCATCTGGATACCGCTGCGGTCAAGGACAGAGCCGCGGTCCAGCCATCCGCTGCACTTGATATTTAGGATTAAAAGCCTTCATTCCCTTTGACTGTTTCATCATCTCTGGCTGCCTGGCTCGACTTGTCATTGGTCATCACGTGTCTCTGTTCACCTGTCAGCATGCCAGTATTACATACTGTATCATACCTCACTCTCTCCTTTCTCCATTTTATATCTTCCCATCTAAAGAAACCCTGTAACTAAACCACCTCTGTGTGTGTAGTGAAGCAGTCAGCAGATGGACATTCAAGTGAAACTGTGGTGATTTGGCCGATTCTCCTGGCCACTTCTGCACTTCAAGGCACTGTTGAGCATTGACAATGAGAGGGCATTCACCATGACACACACACACACACTTGCACACACATTCACAGTCTCAATAGGTGGTCTGAGGACATCAGACAAAAGAGAGGATCTCAGTCGATAATTCAATACCTATTGTAAGTGCTTGTTTTTGACACTGCACACACATTTACACACAAGCACTAGGATATCTCAGCTGCACCCTCCATCGGGGGCCGATTCGGGCCATCTGCTGTGTGTATGTAGCCAGTGTGCCAGGTGGTAGGAGCCCCCAATGCCCGCTGTGTGTCCATTGTGGCCATGCCAGGCTCAGGTGGGTGCGCTGAGTGTGGCGTGGCGGTGCTGCCCATTGCCCATTCACCTGATCAGAGCATCAATGAAGCAAACTCCAGTCTTCTCATGACAGCCTGGGCAGATAGATGTAAGACAAAACTAGTTTTTAATGGTTAGTGTAACAAAAACAAAACATACTGGAAAAGTAAGACCATTGTTTGAATATATATTAAGAAGAAGTTCATGATTGCAGTGTTGCAAATGACATTCGTTATGTTGAGGCCAGCAGAGTGCCTGATGGTTAGTGTGAATATCTGATTTCTGTTGGTGTCCTTGAGAAAGAACATCAACCACAATCACTTCTCTTATCGTAAATGATGACGGCATCAGTGAAGCAGCTACAAACTAAACATCAAGTCCAGGATGGGATTTCACATGTTGTAACTGCTCTACACACAACAGGCCCCATGAAAGCACAGTTGGTTTTTATGAATGAGTGCCTTTTGACATTAGAGTCTGTGAGTTGGATTTGATCAAAAACTGAAGGCAACCTTTATTTAAGGTGATACAAAATGATCATAAGAATCCAGATTGGGATTGGAGCGTGAGATTGCCATCAAACAGGAAAGGTGTATTGGATATTTAAACGTCATCCAAAATGAGATAAGCACACGTAGGCATTCAGCTACTTTAAAACAAAGTTGGACTATAATGAAACGGTGACTGCAGTTGCTTGATCATTAAAACTGTGATCTGTGATCACTTTTCTTTTCAGTAAAGGTGTTAATGTGAAACACACATAGGAAGTGGTGAGTTCAGATATTAACAGCTGCTACCACTGCGCACACGCATATCTTCTGACAAAACATTTTGACTATCTTGAAGAAAAATACAATTCTTGTCTCACAAGTGAACTGTATAGAGTAAATGCATTTAAATGCTAACTTCTAATCACAGTGTTTTACATTATGTCTAAGTTACAGGAAAATATTTAATTTTAAAGTTGGTTTTTCCAATCATATAATAGAATGGTCTGAGTATATTTTCTAATGGCAAATTTAATGTGAAATAACTATAGCAGCGTTTATTGACGTAAACTGCTCTTATTTTTAAAGGAGCATTTGATGTCATCTTCTACATAGGTTGTGTTTCAATAGTAACTGCACTGGAAACATGAGTTTCTAGGGGTTAATAACAAGTGGCAGTCTGTTGTTTGAATGTGTATATTGCTGTGTGAAGTCATTGATGTATTCCACTGGGACTGCCGGTGTCACCATCAGGAGACCGTGTCACGGCCTAATTGACTGATGATTGTTATTCTACTGGTGCATAATGCTGTCCTGTCAAACTCCTGTGTGTGTGTGTGTGTGTGTGTGTGTGTGTGTGTGGTTTTCATTAGAATGTGTGTCCACCTCCGAACCTTTACAGACAGGACCTCCACCCACTAACAAACACACACACTGTTGAAACCCACCAGTAACATTTGACCCGTGAGTGTAGTTGCCGTGGAACGATGAGGAAACATAGTGTGAACTTTGTCTCACTCTCCGTATCTGTGTTGTGCTCGAGAAGGTACAAATCTGAAAATCATAATCAGAAAATATGGCGTGCTGACTTTGTTCTTGTGAGTGTGTGTGTGTGTGTGTGTGTGTGTGTGTGTGTGTGTGGTCTGTGTCATCATTTGGCTCAGTCAGCCGAGCCACGAGTTGTTTGGCCCGGGCAGCAGCACAGAGGCTGGCTTTGTGCAGGCGTTTGGTAGCCCTCGGTCATTAGTTCACACAACTGCATGCGGTCTCTCTCTCTCATACACACACAGAAAGAGAGACAGAGAGCGCTGATGAGAAAGAGACGGGGGAAATGGAGATGTAGAGAATGATGAAAGGGATAGGATATGGTAGAGGGAATAGAAGTTAAGACCGAGTGCTCAAGACAAAACAGATAATTTACACTTTGCATTTAACTCTGAGTTTTTCCACTTAATTTAGATCTTTCCCCAAGCACCATTACTCATCCAATCTTATCAGGATGTTCCCAAATTAACAGCAAAATATGCCATTTCCTGCAATGGTTTCCTCTCTGTCCTGACAGCACAGCTTTTTCTGATTACATATACAGTCCAGTTAATCCATAATGTGAGTGCAACAAGCCAAGTATATACAGTATATCTTTCTCACCTCACTCTCTTAGCGTGCATCCTAGCATGAAATCAACTCAATCAAATGAACTATCTGGCCAACCAGCCTCTATAGCTGTTCGCACAGACCTTGTCGCTTCAGCCAGTGTTTTCCTACCCACGGCGACTACAGTGCTAACTGCAACCACAGCTGCATATTTGGGGAAACTGCATATTTGACAGGTTTTGAGAATGAGGACGTCTCCGTATGCGTGTGCATGTATGCGTCCTACTGAAGCATGTGGATATCAATTATCTCTCGTCCTTGCCAGGCAGAGTCTTTCTCCCATCTGTTGGCATGTCCTCTCGTGCAGCTACACTCAACCTAACAAAGCACACAACATCTCCCTGTGGACGCGCTCACACACACACATTTATGCACAAAAAGACACTCAAGCCTGGGTGGGTGTCATTGCAGGATTTCTCACAGTGAATATAAGATCCACTTGTGACTTCAGGCCGCGGGTGCTGCCACCTTATTAATGTGTGAGAAACAGCTATAGATATTATAAGGTTAAACAATGTCTAAAAGGCATCCATAACTCTCATTCTAACTAAAATAGCCACTGTAAAACCACAGTTATGAATTAGTAAAAAAGAATCATCCATAGCTTCTTCATGTCGCCTCTCTGCTTTTGTTCTCCCTCTCATTTTCTGTTTCATCTGCTGCTCACATATTCTCTTTCCGCTCTGTCTTTCTGTCTCCGTCTGTGATCAAAGATTTCTCTCCCTGATAATGGTTGAGCATTGCGCGTGTGTGTGTGTGTGTGTGTGTGTGTGTGTGTGTGTGTGTGTGTGTGTGTGTGTGTGTGTGTGTGTGTGTGTGTGTGTGTGTGTGTGTGTGTTGAGAAGAGATGTGATGTAGTGATCGCTATTTTTCTCTAATCATTTTCTCTCATTAAACAGAAGGGTAGAGCACACACACATGCACACACACATACGCAGAGTGTAGACATCGAAATGTACATACATGTGTGATGTTTGCATATAAATGAATGTCATTGTATGTATATGTATGTATGTATGTGCATACACACACACACACACAAACTTTCACATCTTAGAAAATCGGTTGTAGCACTTACATTGTAAGGGTAGACAGTAATGAGGGGTCTTTTTTTTTTTTTTAAAAAAGGTTTAATGCCACCCCTTCTTCTACACACACATACTTGCAAATCCACCCCCACAGACTGATTAAACCAGTGTCTCTAACTCCACACCTTTATCCAGCAAGAGCCTCATCTGCCATAATGATCCATATTTCTTACCTTACTAACAAGCACTGGTGACATTAAGGGACACAGTGAATAACTTCAAGTTGATTGTCCTTTTCACAAAATCTTAACAAATATCTCTACTTAATCTCAGTGCCAACTATTACCCAGTAATTTTGCCAGTACAGCACTAAATCAAATTATAGCAAATCTCAGTTAAGGCGCAGGATGAGTTACAGTGGGCCCCTGTGTTAGCTAATGCCATTGATGAGAACATTTCGGTCCTTGATAATCTCAGTGCTAATGCACTTTAGCCTGCTCCAACAGTGTGTGACTGCACCGCACGACACTCATTCACTACCTAAGCGTTCCCATCATAATTCACTACTACCAGGGGTTAATGAGGCAACGTGAGGAGTAGATGAGAGAGGGAAAGAAAGCCGGGAGAAAGGAGACAGAAGCAAAAGAAAGAGCGAGGGAGATGAATAATAAATGTACCATGCTAGAATCCATTTTTAAGGGAAGATTAGAAGAGTCTGGATGCAAGCTGGGATGCTCACATGATCCAAGTGAGGACTAGGCCAGCCTGTTTCTAGGTCATCTCCATGAGACATCTTGGGATAAAACATCAAAGAATTCCTGCCTTTTATAACACATACATGTCTAAAGTTACATGCTTTTTACTTTTCTAGTATTTCTTTCAATCATATTGTAATTTGCCAGGAAGAGTTTTATCGTGCGAGTTGAGAAATGTAATGTGAAGTTAATGCATTTCTTTTTAATTTTATTTTTATCAGCCAATAATGGCATTTTTCGTACACTACTATGGTGTCAACATTGTAGAATTATGTTGGTCTTTAAATTAAACTTTTTCTTCATCCTTGATGTTGACATGAAGCAATATTTATGCGTGTAGAGAGGGAAGTTGTGGGAAGAGGAGAGAAATTTAGTGTCCTGGCATAGCTCTGTCCATGCCAACTGATACAGCTAACAGCACACCTGGTGGCTGGCACAGTGCCAGGGCTCCATGGACACGCTCACTTCTGGCAAGATACACAAACGCACACACCCTGACACCAGAAAGGATGCCATATCTCAAGCTAACAAGCCAAAAATGAGCACATTCATGCAGGTATATACAAACTTGCACACACACTGGGGCACGTTGGCTGGCAGCACAGTGTCCAGAGGGTTGGGCATGAGTGGCACAGCGGGCATAGATTACCTTTGGCCCACAGTGGCTGTATCTCGCATATAGGAACACACACGTTCCCATAACATTTCGCATACCCATTTCCTTGCAGTTAAGCCCAGCAGCTCACAGTATATGCCTTGGCTTAGAGGAGACTGTCTTCAAAGTGACTGGCTGTACAGCTCTCCACAAGACCTTAACCAACCACACATGGAAGCTACATAACCTCTTAGCCATTAAGTGGCAGGAATGATCAACGGTTTAGAAAAGGATACACTTGCATAGAAGTAGGGCACATAATGGAACAAGACACCGCATTTCAATCCTTTTCAAATCTCTGTAAATAACGGGATGTGAGGAACTTCTTCATCTCCATTACATCAAATGACAAGTGTAAATGAGTGTAAATACTGTATGTGAGTTACTGTCAAATTAGCTAATCTACTGTGAAGAAAGCAGACTGCAGTAGATACACATGCACGCAAATACACACACTCCTATGGGAAGTGACTGTAGCGGGCTTATCAGATTACCCATTGCCAAGCTAATAGATTCTTAATAGATTGTTTTTGATTAGTTCCTCTGGTTTAGTGACGTTAAGATGATAAACGTTTGTGTGTGTATAGAAACAAATACACATTTGTGCTCACCCGTGCTCACATCCATTTGCATGCAGTGTTTTATTAGTTCATAGAATATGCTATTACTGGAATTATTTTTTGTGTTTTTTGTTACAAGTGTGTAGCTCAGTGTCGTCACATGGCTTTCATGTGCTGTCGGAGCATTTCAGGGCACAATGTTCAGGCTGGGCATAGAGTTATCTTTCTTTCTTTCTTTTTCTCTCTCTCTCTCTCTCTCTCTCTCTCTCTCTCTCTCTCTCTCTCTCTCTCTCTCATGCACACACACACACACACACACACACACACACACACACACACACCAACACACACACAAACAACCCCAAATGCAACAGCTCCCTGTTTTTATCCTTCTCACACAGCATGGTGGCGTCTCCCATCGTCTAACTAATTACCCCCCACCCCCAATGCGGCCCCCGGAGGGAATAGCTTTAGCCTGAAGCCTCATCACAATGTTAGCTGGCTTTGTAACTTGCCCCCAGCCTGCCCACTTTTAGCTTGCTCTGCCTCCTGCTGACCACTGACCACCGCTAGCCATATTGCTCTGACCCTGTGGGTAATCTCGTTAGCATAAGAGTTGGTGATAGCCAAGCGGAAAGCCAATCTTCCCCGTGCCGTTCTAATGTCTACTGGCTAATCCTTTAGGTTAACAGTTGGCTAAAGTGAACTTAGTTGAGTTTCTTTGGCTCATTTTTTATTAGTTCTTGTGTGCAGGGCAGCAAGTCTATTCTAATTACTGAGCTGAGATTTCATTTAGTGCTCATTAAGAGGAGTAACAGTTATTCCAACAGTGGCTTAGGCTCTTGTTTTTAGCGTCAGTGGAGTTAGCAAAGAAAAAGCTAATGGCTCAATTATTGGTGCAGCTGACCTTGTGGCTTTACCATTTCCATCTGCTAAGCCCTTAAAAATGAAGAATTAGGCATTTAAGAGGAGGCTCACTGGGCACAGAGTGTTATTTCCGTTTCTCGGAGAGGGTTATTTCTTTTTCACCGCCTCTCTCTTTTCTATTTCTCTGCATTCCTCCTTCTACTCTTCCCATCCAGAGTCTCTTAAGTCTGAGAGACAGAGGGAGCTCATCGTCTCCTCTTCATGGTAAAATATTTATCCATCCTTTCCTTTGGTTCAAATGTTTCAAACTGATGGAGTCTTTAATTAGTCATGTCTGCATCTATCTCTCTTCTCCCCGTCTGTCTCTCATTCCCCATTCAGTTCCACTGTCTTTCACCCAGCCCCTCTGTTTTTCTCTCTTTGATTCACTCACACCATTGCTACTCTCTTTCTGCTCCTCTCTTTTCTCCATGGAATTAGTCATTAGCTGACTGACTGAGCTGATTGCATCTATTCCCAAGGCTAGCATTTGTTTGTGCATCTTCTTTCTTTCCCTCCCTCCTCCAGTCCTCTCTTTCACTTCCACCCTCACTCCCCTCCCACCCTCTCCCAACACAGTCTTTCTCTATCTCCTCCCATCTTATTCCCGCTCTATCAAACTTCTTTACATCCTGTCGTCCTTTCCCCATACCATCTCTCGCATTTTTGATAAAAAATTGTCTTGGCCACAAATACAGGTTTGAATTGCTAAATTAGCGTACCAAGGTGCACGGACACTCCCAATAGTCTCCTCCATATCTTCTCCATAACATTAATTGCACAGTGTCGTTCTAAATTGGCTATCACCAATTAAGCCCTCACTATTATATTTAATTGGTCATTTAGCTTGGCTACTGTTTGAATGCAGCGTCTCCCTGGAAATGGTTTAGTTGGCCTCCAACAGCACATGTGGCCATTTCGGAGACAGTTTCCTCCTCCCTTTGGGTTTTACAATGGTCTGGCCAACTACTGACACTGCCAAGAGCCAAGATTGAGGGGTGTGTGTGTTTTGGAGGGGGAGTAACAAATGGCAGGGGGAAGAGATATTCTCCTCTGTCTACCCTTCCCTCTCTGCCATCTCTCTCTCCAACCACCCTCACACCCCTCTCCTTCTCCGCTCCTCCACCCATGTGTTGCTGGTGGATTAAGCTAATTAAAGCACCGCAAACAGGGTCCCCAGAGAGAGGCTGCACACGCGCACACATTATTACACACATACACGCATTAACGAAGGCAAGTACACAGTTGCACACAATAGGAAAAACAGGCAGAAAACATGAGAACAAATACACAGACATACGAAGACATACTCTACACTCAGTAGATCATGTTTGCATGTGCAGTAACTGGGCACACCATACATTACAGTGGCGGTCATTATATGGTCTTGTCAGGGCATCATGTAAATACTTTATGGACCACTTTCTTGCACTGTAAACAAGCTAAAAGTCTTCTTCAGTGGATTTCTATGGATTTCTGTATAGATTGAATTATTTGTCATTAGTGAAGAACTGAGCTTAAGTCTGTGTAACCCCACCCCATGTGTATTGTACCCATGTTTAAAGCTAACAAGCTGCATCTTTACTCAGTGTTTGCTCTAAGCGTCAGCCTAAGGACTCCAGTTATGTGTTATCATCCATAAGAGCCTTGTGCTGTCTATTTATGGGTCACTGGCAGAGAACTAGTAGCCCAGAAATAACACTCGACCCTCTCACTTCAACCTAGGTGTGTGTGCGTGCACATATGCGTGCATGTTCTCAGAGAACATTGATGATGGTCTCTGTAATGTGGCAGTGAGGGGGTTTGAGGACATGATTACCAGTCAGTGTGGGAGCATTTATGTGTTTATGCATACATATGTATCAGTATTTGCATTGTAACAAGTCTGTGACTATCCACTTAACCTTCAATCAAAAAAATTAATCAACTTCTTTTATTTTTTTTATTTTTTTTTTGCCCTCGACATAAAAAAAATAAAAGGAATGGGCAGAATAGATGAAAGAAATAGCGCAGCAAGGATGGAAACCCTTGATCCTGACATAGGTCCTGAAAGACAGGAAGAGAGGGAACGCTGTGTTACTCGCTAGGAATTCCTTCCGGATGTTTCGGCTTTCAGGATATTGGCTGTCTCTCTGGAAAACTGCCTGCTCACAGGGAAACCTATTGGATTACTGATAACCTTGGAATGGGTAGGGCCAGCACAGAGGGTGTGTATATGAGAGGGAGGGGGAGAAAGTGATCAGTGAACACGCTTCTCCCTTAATTTGCTTCCTCTTCTTTTGTCTACTCTTTCTCTCACTCAATTTCCCTTTTATAGTGTTCTCGTGTAGTTCAATCAATGACAGGTCTGATGTTAAACATGTGTATGTGTTTGGCTTTCAATGTTCCCTCTAAATTGTATTTGTCCTCCCATGCCGCGATGAGGGTATGTCTTTTGGCTGCACCGATGCCCCCGTGAGAGACTTGTTTTATTATTGTGCGGAAGATATCACAGTGTTTTTAAGCTCACAACAATAAACACAGTCATACCCGAGCACACACAGCACACACCCAATAATAAAGCTCCAATAACATAGGGGTCTTTACTCCAAGTTCTCTCCAAATCCCCCAGTGGCGGGCCTGCTCCTCGGTTGCCATGGCAACAGTAGTCAGGGCAGCCACGGCTGGCGATAGTGAGGAAGAGGAAGGATGAGAGAGAGAAAGAAAGAGTCACGGGGAGCATTGATGTTTGTGGTGCAGGCAGGGGATTTGAACACAGTCACAACATTGAAAATGGGTTGCTGCAACATTGCTGTATGTTAGAGCAGCACAGCACAGTGCTGGGAATGCAGTTTCAACTGGGGTTGGAAATAAGTGGGCTTGTAGGTCATGTTTACCCCTGTGTCTGTGTGTGTGTGTGTGTGTGAGTGTGTGTGTGGGGGTAGAGAGAGGGGGAGAGAGACAGAAATGTGTGAGAGAGAGAGAGAGAGAGAGATGAAACTGCAGAGACAGCACACTCGCTCATTAACTCCCTCGACATGTTCATTCTGTCTTCATGTTTGTGCGTTTGCAGATGAGCTCTGTTTGTGAGGACATGCTCATCCATGCACAACACAGTGGCTGTGAGCAGGATTCAGTCTACATTCTCTGTTGCTTTAATATTACATTTGCTTACAAGCACACTATAGGATTTTGACTGAACAAAAAAGTCGTAATACGTGATGTAAATGTTTCCGCTTTGTTATAAATTAATAAAAGTGAGTATTATGTAATATGTAGTAACAAATGAATAGTGTAATTCTTCCTAAATTGTAACTTTAATATAAGTCAGAAGCTGTCTTCACATTTAGGTCTTGGCTAATGCTGTCCAGTTGAGAAAACATTTCCAGAAAGATGTGAAAAAATTACAGAAATGGTGTTGCAGGAGTAATCTCTTTTCTTCTCTGCCTCCCTGTCCACATATACGGTACAGAATAGCGCTGTAGAGAGTGGATGCACAGCAAACAGGCAGTTAGTGTCAGGACACCGATGGAAAATCCATAGTTTCATTACAAGCCCAGTGGTGTGAATGTGGCCGAGAGGCGACCAGAGCTCTATCATGGGCCCTGCGGGAGCCAAAATGGCTGCATTTAGTGATGCAGTGGAGTGGAGAGGAGGCAAGAGGGTCAAGGCTGCCGCTGGGAGTGAAGTGTGTGTAAGAGAGACAGAAGCAGCCAGATAAAGTTTATGCGCAGTAACTGGCATGACTGCAATTGTACTCAACTCACCTTCTGAGACTTCTGCCACACTGTCTCCATGCGTGTGACTGTGGCAAGGACCTCACAATATGATCTGACACCAGTGCTGGGGGTCACAAGTTTATGTAACATACACAGTGCTCTCTATACTGGGCATTTGAATGGCAGTAGTGCAGATATATGTTAGTCCTTGGAAATTATTTGTAATGAAATTGAATTATACTTAACATGTGCCTGTAGCCAGTCACACTTTTAGTAATAAGGCATTTTGCTAGTGATTTGCTTTGATTATAATGCAGACTTTTACACTGTATACGTTTTCTTGCAGAAATTCTTACCATATGTAAACACCAGAAAGGCTGCTGTACTTTCTCCAGTCTGCTTTCTTTGTCTGTTATCATGACATGACATTGTACCATAATACTGGTTCTGGCTTCTAAACCCTCACTGTCACACAGGATCCTAAACTTATCATACAGAGATTCCCATGTTTAACACAAATCACACATCGTTTTTCCCTCTGCATAAATCTTTTACTTTTACATCACTAAAAATCAAGGAGCACATTAAAGGCCCAAAGCCACTTAGAGTTATTGGAAAGGGCCTGAGGTGAGTTAATCTAGGAGAAGGTAGGAGTCAGGAGCTCCTGGCTATTGTTTGTCCCTCTAGGTGATTAGAGTTAAGAGGCAGGCTTTAAGGGAAATTAGCTTTCGATTGGGCCTTCTGATAAAGAGGTAGGTTGTAATTGTTAGTGACCTCCAAGGCCAGAAAGTAAAGATCCAGTGAGATGTATTGTTCATAGTAATGTGGACTTATTTTGAAAATGGTTAAGGTTTTCTGTCCACACAATTAAATACAACATTTGAAGATCTTCTTATTCCTCTTTCAATCATATCTAGAAAGTGTATTATAGCCATTATATTGTCACAGCTTCAAATTCAGTTGTATACGTACATTTTACACTCTGTGTGTGCTATGTCAGCCATGTTTTTACAGGGATAATCACGTGGCTCACTAACCACGAGGGCACCGTCTCATCCATCCTTTCTGTCCACCTACCCATCCTCCTCTCTGGGTCCCCTGATGAATTGATAGCTGTGTTTTTGACACACTCTCTCCTCCATGTGTACCTAAGCAGATGATATAATGTCAAATCTGGGAAAAACAACACAATTCCTTTGAGGAAGAGGAATGAGGAGAGGAGATGTGTGCACACACACACACACACACACACACACACACACACACACACACACACACACACACACACACACACACAGACTTATACACACACTCACACTTAATCAGACTGATTGCTTGTGGCTCTGACTCCTCTCATTGCATCATCTCTCTAATGTATTGGTCCTGCATCACTGTATCCCGCTGTGTGTGTGTGTGTGTGGCATTTTAAGAAAATACAGGGTCCTCAGTAGACTGTTGAAAAGCCACAAGGGGACTATCCAGATGTTATGAAACCATGGGTCTTTACCAAAATGTCTGTTTGTGTGCTTCTGATTTACATGCAGTTAAGTCTGTTAAGGCCATAAGTGTTGATATGTGTGTAGCATTTATCATGGAGAGAGAGATGGGTAGAATATTTATACAGAGCCACTTTCATTAGCAGTCAAACCTGACTTGCATCCTTCAGTGAAACAGTCAGCAAAAATGTATTGAATGACTCGGTGCCTGATGGATGGATGAAATAGCTGAACAGCTGAGTATTCAGTGTTTAAAATGCACAAAGACAATTTCCTTTTTGTGCTCAAGCATTAAAAGATGCATATTTCTCAGCATTGACTTAACTGACGTACATGTTTTCTCTCCTTAGTTATGACACCCTTTGGAGACACATACAGTCAGTTACATACACACACACACACACACACACACACACACACACACACACACACACACACACACAAACACACACACACACACACTGTGACTTGTTCTTCATTCCCATCTCCTCTCCTCAGAGAGAGCGATAGAGCCAGAAGCAATGCAAATTGGGTAAAATGTTCCGGAAAGTGGCTTTTCCCACTGGGACTTCTCAACTCCAGCTCTGAGTTAGCACTCTGTGTGTGTGTGTGTGTGTGTGAGTGTGTGTGTGTGTGCATGTGTGCGTGTGTGCGTGCGCGCACCACAGTTCTTGCTGTTGCATTTGTGGGTGTGTGAACACAAATTGTTCTGCATGAAAGTGTGTGCATGAAAGTGTGTACTCATGGTTGTGTCTGTGTGTGTGTTCATCCCTGTTTCTTGCAGGCTGCCGTGGGCTACAGCTCATCTTGCATGAGATTTTTGGGAGGATGGAGAGAGAAAGAACGAGGGTGTATAAAGCGAGGTGATGGTGGAAATCGAGGGCACCTCTCTGTCAGACCTCACCAATTAGCTGCTGGAAAGGCTTGGCTAGCTGTTAATTTGATCATTGGTGTAGATGGAGACAAAAAGACAGTTGGAAGAGAAGGAGAGGAAGAATTAGAGAAAAAGAAAAGTGTTTCAGCTAAAGGGAGATAGAAAATATCATCTGATATTTGTCAGAGATGGGTCACAGTTCATTGGAGATCCACAAGCTTGTTATATTCTTCTTTCTTATTTAATTTGCTGCTATGTGAATAGTTGATTTTCACTAGAAGTAAGGCCTTCACATGCTCACATGGTGATGTACAATAACAAGAAAAAGTCTCTGACTCACTTTTTAGACACAGAAAACCCACAGAGGCCACATTTCCCATGCTGGTGTTTTCTTTGTAGTAGTGATTGAAAGCCCGCACTCTCCTCCATAAGCTGCTGACTCTGAGAACAAGTCATCATATTGACAATGTATTGAACTCCCAAAAATTAAATAAATAAAAGTAAAACAATCAAAAAAATCCCGCTGCTTTTGAAATCATGTTTTTCGTACTTTCTGCAAAAGTTCAACTTCTAAGACAAGCTGACAGTTTGAAGGGCAACAAAAGTCTTTCATATGTTGCCAAGTTCCTTCATCGTTGAGGAACTGCATCTTTTCCCCTCCTGTGAGTGAGACTCAAGTTTACCTCCAGATGAACTCGGGGACTTGGTATGTTTTTCTGGCATTAGGCGTCGCTCCCACCATGTCAGTTGCGGGGGTTGTATTGTGCTGGTTTGAATTTATTGCCCTCTCTGCATGTGTGAGCGAGTGTGAGTGTGTTTCTATGCGAGTGTGTACCCAGTTAGGGCGGACAGTGAAGCATTGCCCTTCCACAAATAGGCTGTGGAAAACCCACAGGTTGGACCATCTGCCTTTTGCATGTGTGTGTTTGTGTGTTTATATGTGTGTGTGTGTCTGTGTGTGTGTGTATGTTTGTCTTGTGTCTTTTTTCTGAATGGGAAGGTATTGTCTATTCAAAGTTTGTGACCTGGCCAACAGCAATTTAAGTACACACAAATAGTAGATTTATGCAGTGGCTGACTCAACAGACTTGGCATTGGAAGACTAGGAGGATGCAGGAGAGGAAGACAATGGGACTGTGATACTTAGTTTTACTGGAAACTACGCAAAGAGAGAGGCAGAAAAGGGAAGCAGGGAAATTTGGAAGAAAAGGCTAGAGAATGGGCAGCGTTTGGGAAGGCATGACTGTAAATAGTTTAAGGACTGGGGGAGGAAATGACGGAAAAAGGGAACAAAACAGACTTGTGAATGTATTTGTGGAAAGATACAAATGCTTTCTATCTCTGGCTACAATCACTGAAGGAGCAAACATTACCAAAGGGATTTCAAGCCATAGATGTGAATTGCCTTTTGAAAACATGCAATATCAAATTACTATCAGCAATATTGCATTTTAAGGATGTGGGATATGTTTTCATCGGGCACTTATCTCAACAGCCTGGCAAACGCAGCACCATTAGACATATTTACATCAAATCCCTCCCTCCTCTCTCTGCATCTCCCCTGTGTTGTTTCCCAGGAGGAAACCAGCAAAGTGTGTGTTTTTAGATGCAAAGAGCGAGCCATGCCATCTGTAACACACTCATTTCTGGAAATAAGAATATAAGTCTACTTGAGCTTTTTAATTGTCCTCTAAATCCTGCTGAGCACCCATGCTGCTGGTTAATGGTGTGTGTGTGTGTGTGTGTGTGTGTGTGTGTGTGTGTGTTTATGCACGTGTCCAGTCTGCTGGGATGTGAGCAGGCTCCTTCTGTGTATAATGAGCTAATAGCAACGTGTGGTTACCCTTTGAGGAATCTATTAGTGTGCGTTGTGTTTATGTACTTTCATGAGGTGTGTGTTTGTGTGTGTTTACATGAGTCAGGGAGCAGAAGAAAAGGAGTAAGAGCCACTCATGCTGGGATTGGTCATCTAGTGTTTTTGTTTTTGTGGCCTCTGTGTGTGTGTGTGTGTGTGTGTATGTGTGTGTGTGCGCGTGTGTGTGTGCGCGCGTGTGTGTGTGCGCGCGCGTGTGTGTGTGTGTGTGCGCGCGTGTGTGTGTGTGTGTAAACAAACGATTGGTTGCCATTGTGGCAGTTCAATTCCAGTTTAATGCTCTTTGATTTTTACATAATCTAATCACATGAATTACACACTGTATGGCATCAACATAGACTGTGTGAGGGATTGGATATTTAATTTCTCCATGGCGTCAAGTCAAGTGAGCACAGTTGGAATTGGGTCATTAATATGTTTGTGTGTCACTGTATAATTAACACCACCTCCGACCACACCATATCTCCTCGAATGCCTGTTGATGTTATTGTCTCTGTATGTGTGGGTGAGTGGGTGAGTGTGAGAAAGTAATTTAGGACGAAGGATTTCCTCTTTCTTTATGGACAACTTCCTCTGCTCATACACACTTCCTGTCTCTGTGGTGTGGGGCAGTGGGAGAGAGACGGGAGGAAGCGAAAGGGCAAGATAAGCTGGCAGATGTTTGAGTGCGTGTGTGTTGGGGTGGGAGAGACAGAAAGAGCTTGAAAGAAAGAGACACAACAAAGAGCACTTCTATAAAAAGCAATCTTGTGACAGTCCAGTGCACTCAGCTGACTGCTTGGAAACTTTGCCATGCTTTCTTCTCCTCTTCCCTATTTGGGTCCCAGGCAAGTTTTCTCACCAGTTTGCCATTATGCCTGTGTATGTTAGAGATGACACACACTAACTCTAACACAGTTTTCACTCACAATCGCTTTTTTTTTTTTGCTTTTTTTTCTAAGCATGGTGCCCTAATGAAGGAAAACGAAAAGCTGGCCAGAATGTTGATTGAAGAGAAAGAGGACGAGGAAATGAGATTTAATGCTCAGTGACGTGTCAGAGGCTGCTTTGTCAGGGACAAAAAAAAAAAACAGATACTGGAGGCATTTCCTTAAGATGCTTGTGGTGGCGCACAGTATCCTGATGCCTTTGCCATTTCTTATCAAGAATGTTTGGATAAAACTCCTGTGCTGCAAGTCCTTTTTGTTATATAAATGGTCTGCTAAATGAGCCTACTGGACAATGACGACTATGCTTCTTTGAATGATTTCATTCAACCACCACTTCTTCTTAGAACAGTTGCAACATCAGCAGCATTGAAATAAAACACAAATACACAGAGAAAACTCCCCTCTCTGTCTGGGGAAAAAAATAGGTCATGCCTGTGAGTGAAGCTAAAATTATACTTTCTGCATCTCCAGTCGTGGAGGTCTGCTTGATACATTTTTTTCATTCTGCCCATGTCCACAAGCTGCAGCCAAAAAATTTAGACTGAACGCTGTGAACACGTCTGTCTATGCAAATGTCCAGTGACGTATAAACTTAACAGTGTATGTGGTCAAGTCCAAATCTGTGTCCGTTTTTAGAGAGTATCAGCAACATGAATGATTTCAAATGTCTAAGGACTAAGTGCTTAAGTTTGACAGTATTTGAGAGTCAGTACTTCCCCCATCACTTTCTGGTTTTGATTTGTTTTTTTCTCAGTCCAAGTTTACTGTCGCTCACAAAGACACTGATGAGACCGACAGACTTGCAGGGTGGAGGGAAAAAGAAAAACAGAGCAGACTAAAGATTTATCTTTATGTCACTCTTCCTTCCTTCCTTTTTGTTCCTGGCTTGGCTCAGATCGTATCCCGGCTCTGTTCCCCATTGAAAGTAACTAATAGTCAGCATTTCCATCTCCCTTATTCATCATCTGCTGTCGTTGTCTTTCTATCATTCTTTCCTACTGGCTTTCTTTGACACCCCCCCCCATCCTCTTGCTCTTTCACTCTCTCTCTCCATACTTCTGTCTTGTCCTCCCTCGCTGACATACAGAAATGAGAGCTGACCCAGCTGGCCGCCACTTTAGGCAAACTCTCTCTTTCTCACTGTGTTTACCTTCATCTCTCTTTCTCCCTCACTCAAACAGACAAACCACACACACACATTATCTGTTAGTAATTGGCAGCCAGCAGCCTCTGATTTCAAAAGGTCCCACACTCATCACTCAGCTTTCTTCTCTTTTTCTCCTCCATCATTCCTCCTTTTGTCCTTCCTTGGTCTCTCCATTTCTTTCTGTTTTTTTTCAACTCTGCCCCTCTTTCTGTTTGTACTTGGAGCCTGTGGGACTGCTCTAAGTTCAGCCCTTTCAACACATTACAACATAATGTTTTAGTTACAGTTTCATGTACTGTAAATCATGTAAACACAGTTTCTCCATGTGGGAAACAAACTCTATCTAAAACAAAAGATACACGAAAACTTTGCAAACAAACACTTCCTGGTTTTCTTTATAATGTCCCATTTGATTTGAATGTTGCCAAATTTGCTCACGCTATTTGTGTGACTGCCGTCCAACCCAGGATGAAACCAGGCACCCACAGAAACATAAAGCAAGTCGATTACAGCTTGTAATTGTCATAATTTGTTAGGAATGCGGTTGAACGTGGGTGGGCTGTATCATCTGGATAGCTTTGGGTGTCAACCAAACCAATCCCCCACTCCCCCCTGGAGACTGCAGCCATTGTGTTACTATGGGTACACGCCAAACCAGAGGCGGGGCATCTGTCCTCCACCTGGTCGTACCGGCTGCTAGGGCATTGCTGTTATGGCATGTCTGGAGTGTGTGTGTGCGCACATGCCAGAGAGTGGTGTGTATTGCTGTATGTTTGAGCATACTCTACACTTCTTCAGCCGTAGTCTATCTGTATCCATGCCTTCTGTGACCCCGCGGTTACATAAGGCAGTAAAAAATGACTCTAGTTGAGCAGTGGAGGTATTAATAAACGTTATTTGAGTGCTGCACGCCAAGCTCGCAGTCCACATATAGAAGCATCTGATGTGTCTACTCAGCTGGGCCCAGAGGCTAGAAAGCTTTAGCCACTTCCTGGTTCATTGTACTTGCCGTCGCTTTTCACAAACTAGGATGTGGTGTGTGAATCATTAATTTCCACTAAGCTCCTTCAACTGCTTTTCTTGTTTTGTATATTGACCTCATCTTATTGACAGGGACATGAGACATAATTTTTTACTGTTATCAAATTCTTTCAATAATATTCCTTCTTGTAAATAGGTACTACAGGAAGCAACACCTTGTGTGCAATAGACTCAGGTCCTTCCTTTCATGGGTTTGGGGCTAATTTTCTGAAAGGGACAAACTTGCATGTATGCCTACTTTCTGTAGAAACTGGCCAGGTGTTGACAGGTGTGTAAATTGTGACACACCACATTCCTCCTCCTATCACTCTGTGTTCATTGTTGAACCACTCTGAAACAGGTGGAGTGAGATTGAATTCAGGAAAAATTTCTAAACAACATCAAGGGCAGATCCATCCAACAGCAGTCGCACAACTGGTTTTCAACGCACACCAGGAAATCAGGGTGTTTATCTGTTATCTGTTTATGCAGTATTTGCTTCTTTTTCATCTTTATACTAAGATTACTTAAGAATTACTTAAAACGTTATCTCTTTACAACATCTTCTTTGGGGTTATGAATACCCTTGTGTTGTTTTTAATTGGAACTTTGCACTGAGCATGACCTGTTGACCACAGGAGATGCTGAGTAAGCTGATCCAAATGATTAAAACCCAGAAAACAGATGGTCAGATATTGAGAAATTGCAGTATTTTGTATATTGCGAAACCTTTAAATAGCAGTGGCTGGGGTGAAAAAAATGTATCTTCCCCATTTTTCCTTTCCATTGGCGTCATTTAATGAGTAATATCACGACTGTAAGGGATTAAGTGACACTTGGGACTAGGTCATGTCTCGGATTTAGTGTGTGCATGTGCACATGTGCCTGCACACATGAGTGGCACATCTGCTAAATGTCAGCATGTATTCTCCATAGCTGTCCCCTTCCTCTGTCACACACAGACATATACGGTGTAGTGTGTTTTTTAAAAGGGTCCAGTTAGAGCTATGTGTGGTCTCTTATTCCCTGTCCTCTCTATGGAGGACTTTAGCTGCTCAGTCTCTCTTTCTCATCCTTCAGTTGTTTAATTGTTTCGTTTCAGCTTGTACTGGACCTCACTTGTTTCCACTTTGCCTCTGTCTCTCTCTCTCACCCACACACACACAGATGGAGAACAACGTTTTCTCCCTCTCTCTGTCCGGTTCACTTTTTTGGCTCTTGAATCAGTCATGCTCGTTTTGTATTTGGTGGGCAGCAGCCAAGACCGCCCCTGCGGACCATTACAGCACACTAGGAGAGTGGAATGAGCCGGCAGAGAGGGAGGGAGGGAAAAATGGGAACTGGGCTGAGAGATGGAGTGAGATATAAAAATGTAAAGAGGGGATGAACGCTGAATTAACAGTGATGATGAAGTGGTGGAATAAGCATTGAAATAGTGAAGGGGGAGGTGTGACACTCACTTGTGTTCCTGTCAATGGCAACCTTCCCACTTCTCCTTTTCCTCTCCTCCTCCTCCAGTTTCAACGGTGGCACCAGGCCTGAACCCAAGACAGGGACTTTCCTCTGGGTTCTCCCCAAAGAAAAGAAAAAGTGGGTGGCCTCACCTGGGGATAGAGAGATGGGGGGATAAAATGTGGGTGAGGAGAAGAAAACAGTTATATTTTCTCCTGTTGTAAAGTTTGGTTAGGCTTTTGGTTTCATACAGGACCTGTTGTTGTCTTTGCCTGGGTGGAGACACAGACTGGGGACTTTCACTGAAGGAAGTGAGAAATAGCTTTTTACATTACATGAGTTATTGAGTGCACATGTGCGTAAAAGAAGCCAAACTTCGCTAGAATAAAAATCATTAATCAACACAATCTGGAAACCACCTCCTCCTCATCACTCCTCGTGGATTTCTGATTTCTTTTGAAGATGTGTGTGCACAAAAATGTACCTGTTCACTCCGTCACGTACAGTAGATACTTTTAGTTTTGAAGTATTTACACACCCTGTCTCCACCATCTAACAACTTCATAACCTCATCCATCAGGACATCTCTCTCTCCAACTCTCTCCGCATCAGGCATTACATGTAGCTTTATGCCAAGAAAAACAAGAGTTCTGCCTCATGGACAAACACAAATAGAGTCCAGCCGTGTTAAGCTAACGGCAGAACCCCCACCAGACCTACAGTTCACATACCACATCACCATTAAACTCAAAAGCAATACAGACACAACACAGATTTTGGTATTTTTGACTCAAACCCAAGGTCATTTTTCTCTCTTCACTTTTTCCCCCTTCCTGACACTATCCTGTGTCTTTTTTTTGCATGTACTGGAACTTACATCATACACACACACACACACACACACACACACACACACACACAGACATACACTCATTTCTTTTCCTCAGTAGCCCCCTGCACTGAGTGTTATGAGGTTGCTATGCCAATGTCTTTCTAGTTCCCCCTTGATATATGGAGTGTGTTGGTGGACACAAGATTAGACTGCTCTCTCTCTCTGTGTGTGTGTGTGTGTGTGTGTGTGTATACTTGACTGAGGTGTTTTCACACATACAGAAGCATTAACATACTTATAGGCATACAAGAGCACACGGACGTACAAAGCGGTTGATGAGGCAGTAGAAGAATGTATCAAAGGGCAGGATTAGGGCAGTCATGCCAGGAATGTACCTCCTCCTCTCTTCTAAAGAAACCGGGAGCGGCACACACCCACCCACCTACACATACAGGCACATACACACACACACAGTTATACCTTTGACTTGAATCTGCACCTTTGACCTACAGTGCAACAGACACTGAAAAGCAGGTTAGTGAAGTCGGCAAAATTAGTCACAACATGATCTCTCTAATCTTTGTGCTGAAATTATTATTTGATTAATCTGTTTAGATTTTAAAGGGCTCACTTGAACAGGCCAAGTAGTAAACAATGGGCTGTTTCATATTTTTGTGTTTCCAGAAGGGAAAGAGATATAAATATATTTTCCAAAAGACAAAGGGCAACTTCAACTGTGCTGAACTTTGATGTACAAATTTGCACCTCTGACAATTAGTCAGCCATAGTGAAAGTGCTAACCTTTGAGGGAATGAAAACCTAGGGTCAAAAATAGAGGAATCTATTGTGGCTTATTAGCTATGTCTGTCTTTCTATTTTTATTCATCTCTCCTTTGTCAGCGTGTAAACTGCTCCACAAAAGGGAAATGGTTTGCAGAGTCCAATGAGGAGTCAGTGGCATAAATATGTCCTTTTGACTTATTGTTTCTTTAGTGAGAAACTAACAAGCCTGCTAACTCATAGTCAATACTTGTTAGTGGACATTTAGCAAGCTAGCTAGTTACCTTTTTTATCAAAAAAATCCCTTCGAGGTCTGGTAAATGGTGATGGGCATATTTGACAATTTTCTGACATTTAATCGACTAAATGAGAAGAAAAATGAAAGTAAAGCCCAAGGAAGAGATAAGGGGTTTGGTGTGTGTGTCTGTGTGCATGCACGTGTGTGCCTGTCTTGGAGCATTTCATCTTACTGGAACACTAAACTCACAGCACCACGTGCACAGTGTAACATGCTAGCAGACTGCCACTCACTGATTAAACACACACACACACACACACACACACACACACACACACACACACACACAAGGCCAGCCACTGCTGTAAATCGCTCTAAACCGCACTATAAAAGCTCATTTTAAACACCATCTGCATTCCTCGTTCTTTACAACTGCCAGACATTATTTGTGTGTGTGTGTGTGTGTGTGTGTGTGTGTGAGTGTGTGTTCTGTCATCCCCTTCCCCCACAAAAAAATCTCTCATTTAAGCAACTGAGCTTCCTATTGTCACCAGCAACTTTATTCTTAATTTAAAACATCATCTTTTCTGATGATGTTGCTGTTGCTGGTTTCTGCCATTTTGTGCCATGTGCTCATCTCAACCTTGTTTACATCAACTTCTCTCTTTCTGTTCTCTCTCAATTTTATTTTTCATGGGTCTTTGCGGTGTGTGCGTAAGAGCTGAGTAAGGTTTTTACTTTGTTGCTAGTGTTTTGGAAAATCAGAAGAGGAAGATACTGTTGAGAGACGGGGCGGGTGCTAGAAAAAAAGAGGAGGACTAAAGGGAGAAGGAAAGTGTCAAAACAAAAATAAAAAAGGATGGGAAAGAAGTTGTAAGTGAAGAAAAACCAGAAGTTCTTTCAGGAGAGGGGGGTGAAATAAAATGAACAGAGGGGAAGATAGAGAAATGAAAGAGGCGGAGGAGAGGCAGGCATCTGTGGCCTGGAATGGTTTGGCACACATTTCACTGAGGTGTGGTTTTGGCCTGGCTCCCATTAGCCTCTTGTGTTACATCCATTACAGACATCTGCACACACATGGCACAAACATGCACACACTCTTACATGACGGCACAGTCAAAACAGACCCACATCTTAACCACCATAGAATTCCTCCGCCATAATTCTGGTCCTTCCCAAGAAAGATGGAAATCACTCATCTCTCCCCCTCTTTCTCCCTCTCCCCCCTCTCTCTTTCCCTAAAAGATGCTATTAGAGGCACCAGTGGCCATGTAATCACTTTGGCTCTCCCACAGGAAGACGCACACACATGCACACACACACACCTACCTTGGTAATTACAGCTGAAGATGAGGTCCTATTCGCTGTAATCCCAGTGAATGGCTGATCTACTCAGTAAATGGTGGGTCAAGCGACACTGCATAGTGTCACATCAAGACTGTGTGTGTGTTATTTTCATTTCTTCAAGCTATTAATTGATGCCTTTTTAATGTGACTAATGTCGATGCACATGATTTCACATTTTCTTTGTATTCACTGCACGCAGGCATTCTGCCTCACATGCAAATTGATAGACTGTCTCACACACTTTGTATGCACACACACTTTCTTTTATACAAATACAACCTCCCCCACTTCCACACACACACACACACACACACACACACACACACACACACACACACACACACACATACATACTCAATGCAAACACTCTGCTCCCCAGCCGATCTTTTCCTGTGTTTGTATGTGCTCCACTTCTCTCTTCAAAGCCACATACACACTCATTATATGATAGCATCTGTCCCCCTCATTGCATCTAGCACTCGTCCCAATCTTTGTTTAGTTTCCCACCTTCCTGAGTCTGATAAGGCTAGCAGCTTGTTAGCATAGCTCTCCCTTTTTCTCACTGGCTTGGAAGGTTAGCACTGGTTCAAAGACGGCAGTGTGTCTGCATGAATCATCTGCCAGGATGCTATTCTTAAATGCTTGCATCCATAACTGTATAAATATTAAATCTTGTCTTTAAGTGTGTGCGTGTTATGTCTTTAACATAAATATCCTCTTAGCAGTCTTTAATGTAAATGTGTAATATTGTTTCGGTTGAGATATCCCATAAGGGATTTGTGTTGCACCTCAATGTAAGAGGAGGTCTTTTCTCATTTGAATGGCGACACTAAAAAGGCATTCAATTGGAAAGCTCTATCTTCAAGTCTCATCTTATTGTATATGATAATGTTGTGGTGCAATTTCTTCCCCCGTTTGCAAGACAGCTGATAAAATCACTCATAGTAAAGCACCTCTCTAGATGCAGTGCTGTTCACAGTCACAGCCTCTGTGTGTGTGTGTGTGTGTGTGTGTGTGTGTGTGTGTGTGTGTGTGTGTGTGTGTGTGTGTGTGTGTGTGTGTGTGTAACTCCATGCAGATGATTCAGTTAGTGTGATTTAGTGATGGTTGGAAGATGAAATGCTGCTGCTGCGCTGTGTCTAGCGACTCGCTACACACACTTATCTGACGACTGCAAGCTAAAGGCATTTAATTTAGAGGGAGAGAGGAGGGAGGTAGGAAAAAGGTAGAGCGGACGGGAAGTAGAGGGGAATTCATGAGAGAACAGGAGGGAAACGCATCGAGGAGAAGGCTGAGGATGTAAGACATGGGTAGAGATAGAGGAATAGAGCGATGACGAGGTCTTTTAATTTCAACAAGCATGAGGATTAAAGGCCTTAACAGTGATGAATACGTTTAATTTGCTGTTGAAGTAGCTCACTTTCTTCCACCATGTTTACACTATATTGTATGCAAGCATATACGCAGAGAGAATTACACCACATGTGGCTTGGGCTTTGTTCCTTTTCTCTCCTTTTTGTTTTTTCATGCTTCCTGTTCCTCCATAGCCTGTTATGTGTGTGTGGCTGTAGCTGTGTGTGTGAGTATGTGACCTTTTGTAAGCTCTGCTGGTGAAAGGCCACAGCCTCACACATGAATAACCATGGTGTAGACATGCGGATGAATACCAAAGCCAGTCAATAAGAGTTGGCATAGCAAGTAACCCGATATGACAGAATACACTGGATGACACGGCTGCATATTTGAACTCATTGATGGGTTTGTAATGTAAACTTCAATAACTTGGATGAAACCTGTCAGGTGCAGCAGGGGAGCCTAAAGATCATGGTTTAAATATACTGTTCCACTTGTGTTGTAAGATGAATTTCACCAAATCTCAACTGACCTCATAGCAGATATTTTGAAAAATGAACAATTGATAGTCACAGCAGATAAAGACTAAAAGATAAAAATAAATGACTTTTGTAAAATAATTTAATGCAGCAGTGATAATGATAGACGAGCGCTTGAGAACTCACTGTTCTTTGTCCTTTTAAGTACAGGAGAGGGCGTGTGCATTAGTGTCAGTATTACATGATAGTGTGTTGGAAGAATTACTGGAGAAATGTGTGTGTGTGTTTTCATAGCTGCTGCTGGTTATGACATTTACGTGACTATACAACAAAGCAAAAAGAGACAAGAAGAGGATTTCTGCAACATACTGTCTTCATTCCCTCAGCTTTCCCTCGAATTTCTCCATCTCGGCTATTTAGTTTCTTCAGTAAATAAAAAAGTGACACACTCTCACAAATACAGCAGAATTACATACCAATAAAGATTTTTTAAACTAAAATAAAAGAGTGTTAAGTTCATGTTTGCATCTGCTCTCCTTCTCAGACCTTAAAATAACCCGCACAGACACTCACTGTTTTGATAACAGCTGCACTGACATTCCTGTGTGTGTGTGTGTGTGTGTGTGTGTGTGTGTGTGTGTGTGTGTGTGTGTGTGTGTGTGTGTGTGTGTGCGCGCGCGCCTCCTCCATCATTGTCACCATAGCTCTTTGTCTGTCTTGGTGCTGCTGAAGGAAAAGCTGCTCGGTCTCTGACTGTCTGACCCACATATGGTATAGGTTTACTCTGAGCTCTTCTATGTGTCAGCTGTATATAGTGTGTGTGTGCATATATATATATGTGTGTGTGTGTTGGTGGTGGTGGGGGATTTGCCCCATAGATGTATCGGGGCGATCACTCACTCATGTGTGATGCTCCATCTGCTCCCAGCTTCTAACCACTCAGCCAAACACCCACAGACACACACACAAACACACACACAAACACACACACCACCTTGGAGCTACAGTACAGGAGATATAGAGAGTTTCTTCTTTTGCAAGATAAAACAACTTATTCCATCAAAACATTTTTTCATATTTCTCTTCTCACAAATAATGCATGGCAACAGTATAACAAAAAGTGTGCAGGTGCTCACTGTGCTGTGCCTGCATATTTATCTGTGTATTTTTTAGTATAGTTTCAAGTTCTTGCTTCCTTAGTGGCCCTTTCCTCCTACTGAAAATAGCACAATAGCTCTAAAAACACATACACACACACACTCAGCGAGAAGAAAAAGGCGTTTTTTTCTAATATTTCTAATGGCAACTGTTGCTGTTCGAGAACAATTGATGGATTTGTTTTGTGTCTTGCCGTGCTCAAGTTCTGCCAAGCTCACAGTGAGATAGGAAGTGAATGATTTCAGCCTTTTATCTGAACGCCCCTGCTGCAGATAGAAAACACAGCTTAAAGAGGGACAGAGAGGATATGGGAGATGTTTACATGGATCCGTCATTAGGTAGTCTCCACCGAGCCCAGTATAATATGTGTGAATGTTGTATGAATTTATCCAGCTGTGTGAGAAGGGGTCAGGGGGAAATTTTTCCTTGAACAATAATAATACTGAGCAACAGCATGGCGTCTGATCATTTCAAGAACCTCTCGTCAGTGTTGGCTTAAAAGCTGCGGATCAGAGTTTATTCTTGACCTTGGAAACCACATTTGAAAAAATAATCTCACCACTATATCCATTTAGTGGCTGTTCTGGAGCTTTTGATCATGTCAAATGATCTTTAACAACAGAAAAAGTGGAAGAAAATGAAGAATCACTTACTATAAGATGACTAAAAGCAATAACTGATATAAATTAAACATGAAAAATTGGGCGTATTGTCAACAGCAAGGCCCAGCTCAGTATAAGCGAGTGGTATGTTACAATACACATCACCAAGGTATTCGAGTCTACTAATACAAACTGTTGTCATCTGCTGTGACCTTCCTCACTCCATCCCACAGCCCATTGACTATAAGACTGCTTTTATCTCCCCTGTTCATCACCCTCTTGCTGCTTTCCCTCATTTCCTTTTGTTCTGCAGAGGGCCACACTGAATTCCCCACTCCAGTAGGACCCCCTAAACACACACACATGCACATACACATGGGCGCCCCTTCCACATCAAAGTCAGGAATGTGGGGTCTGCTGCCATTATGCATGGGTAGACCTAGTTAAGTGAAGTTTACCCCTCAATAAAGGAGGCACATGTGTATGTATGTGTGTGTGTGTGTGCGTGTGTTTCTACACGCTGTTAGTGAGCCAGGTATGCTTTATGTTCACACATACATACACGCACATCTCCAAATCTGCTTTGAAATGTCAAAGCCATTACTTGAGCTGTGTGTTCATGCTGGTGTGTTATGACTCTCAGACACCTGCACAGTTCTGTTCCATTCCATGTGAAGCTAATCCATTGTCTTGGAGCGTTCCTTACTTTCTTTTTTTTATTTTATTTAAATTTACTGCATGCAACAATGTTTTGATACAGCATGTGATTATGTGGATAAAGTTTCTCCTTCTTCTATTCTTCTCTAGCTCCTTAAATCTTTCATCACTCCCTTGCTCCCTTCACCTCTTTCCTTTCCTCTTGTTTGCTTCCCCTCTTCCCACAGTGCACCTTTTCTATAGAAGACTCATTATTGGTGATCTCTCTCTCTCTCTCTCTCTCTCTCTCTCTCTCTCTCTCTCTCTCTCTCTCTCTCTCTCTCTCTCTCTGCCTCTAAGTCTTTCACTGTCATGTACACAAGCTCCATCAGTTGTCACTTGCGGCTATGACAGACATCATTCTCATTGACGTGCCACTGTCTTATCGCCCAACTCTCTCACCCTCACCCCGCCAGCCCTCCCTATCACCAGCTATAGCTATCCTGTGTGTCTATCAGAGCTAACCAGGCCTGCCTGGCACAGATAAAACCAGGCATTAGGGGCTTTTGGGTGGATCGGCGGGTTGACGGAGGTGTTAATGCTCAGAGACGAGATAAAAAAAAAAAAAATGGATGTTGAATGTTGTAGAAGGAGGAGGGGTGGTAGTTGGGAGTTCTGGTGTGGTGTTGGTGTATTTGTTTGCTATCTTTGTTTCGCATACAGGGATTATGCAAGTTTTCTGAAAATCGAGAAGCATGTTCTAGACAGGGATATACAGGGATGGTTACAAAATCCCTGGGTATGTTGAGGAATGTTGATGAGCTAAGTCGCACACTTTATGGGGATGCACCTGAAAGTATTCTACAACTTATTTTGCTCATTTAGTGCATTAGATTTAAGATTTCAGTTGTTTTCAACAGCGTAGGGCCACTTCCCTCCAGAGGGAACAACTGTAGTGGAAAACACCCATTACTGCTTCATATCTTTTTATTCCCAGTTTTGCTGAGCTGAAAAACAACATTAACATTCCAGGAAGAAATAACAATTGTAGGTCATGGAAACACTGCGTAGTAGTTATGAAAAATCAGGGTTAGAGTTTTGCATCAGAGGCATAGAGATACAAAGACTGTAAATTCTTCATCTACTTTTCTTTCTCCGTGGTTTTCCCTCCTCATTATTTCCCACTCTGTTGTCCTCCTCTCTTCCCTCCTCTCTATGTCCTTACTTAAGACAGTGGCTCTGATGTGTTTAGGATCTGTTAATGTCACATTATACATGTTGACAAGAGCGTAGAGATGGGGTTTTTCCTGAAAACACAAGCACAGCATCACTCTGTGAATTCATCCATCAAGCACTTAGCAGAAAGCTGAGCAATACAAAGGAGACAATGAGACAGTAGCGGCGTGTCTCATCATCACTGACTGTTGCATTGATTTTTTGACTTGGCTTACACAAACACACACACACACACACAAACACAGTCACACAAAGCTGCGCATCTATGTGAATGTAAACATTAACCTGTGAATTTTTACACGTGTGGAAAAAAACACATTTGTGCATGTTAAAACGCTACAGGTGGTTGAAAAACGTGAAAACCATCACACATATGGGTAGGCATGTAAGTATACACACACTGGATTGTACACGTTTGTACACACTAAACTCTTCTATTAGAAGCTGTTAAACCCCCCACCCGGTTAACCTGGTTAAGACATTGTAACCTTGATTCCAGGGCGAAGTAGCTCAGATTGATTGAATTAGACAAACGTTCCTTATGTATCCTATCCATCCATGCATCCATCCGTTCAGCCGATATATTCCATAGTCCTTTGTTCTCTCCCTGGTATCCATATTCTCTGACCAGTCTTGGCTGCAGCGCCTGTGGAATAAATTGATTTGAGATGATTTATTACCTGTTGTTTTCACACGTCACCTACTTTTTCTCACCTACTCTTCTTTTTCTTCTCTTTCTCACGTTTTTCGCTCTCCCCACACATTTTCCTCTCAAATGTTAGCACTGCATATGATCTGCATACTCGGAGAGAGAGGGAAAGGTTGAGTGAAACAAAGACATAAAAGGAAACAAAAGACAGGCAAGAAAAGGTGTTAGATTTAGTGGTCCTGTTCCTGAAGTGATACCGGAGTCAGTAATGGGCAAAGTGAAATGAAGAGACGGTTATTTGTACATTTGGGATTCAGCAGACAAGCAGATGGATACAAACAGAAGATATGAAGACTAACAGAAAGACAGACTTTTATTCTCTGTATTATTGTGTGTGCAAAACCAGTGGAGGCTGGTACTGGTCATTAGCCAGTGAACTGGACTTGAGTGTATGGTCCAGAGATAGATGTTTGCCAACTTTAATGCCTCTTTTTTTTTTTTTTTTTTTTTTTTTTACTTGTTTTCCGTTAGACAGAGTGAGAAGATGATGCAGAGAGCTCACAGAACAAAAACTATTCTTTCACCTCTATGTGTGTCAGCCAGCATTTTTCCTTGTTCCTGTGTTGCCATGTGTGTTGGTATGTGTGTACGTATGTGGTTGTGTAGATGAGGGCCATCTGTGAATGAAATGTATCCTTTGTTTACGGGCCCATTATCTAGATAATAACATCCATATTTCCTCTCATCTTCAGTGCTTTATCACAGCCTTATGAGCTCTCTCTCTCTCTCTCTCTCTCTCTCTCTCTCTCCTCTCTCTCTCTCTCTCTCTCTCACTCTCTCTCTCTCTCTCTCTCTCTCTTTCTTTCTCTCTCTCACTCTCTCTCTGTCTCTCTCTCTCTCTCTCTCTCTCTTTCTTTCTCTCTCTCTCTCTCTCTCTCTGTCTCTCTCTTTCTCTGTCTCTTTCTCACACACACACACACACACACTCTCACAGGCAGTGACAGATAATGGAATTGTTGCCCCTGGTTTCTTTTGGTGAGATTGTAAATAAATTCTTTCATCGCAAAGTGTGTGCGCTCAGCATCCACCCTTATGATTTCCTGATTCTCTTTCTGTGTGTGTGTGTGTGTGTGTGTGTGTGTGTGTGTGTGTGTGTGCATGTACATATCTGTCAAAGCACATATTATTGTATGCATATCTATCACTGTGTGTGAGTGAATGTGAGCGTGCACGCGTGTTTTCATCTTATCATTTCTCATCTAACTGGGTATGAACCTATTTGTCTGTCCGTATCTTGTGTGTGTGTGTGTGTGTGTGTGTGTGTGTGTGTGTGTGTGTGTGTTCAGTATCATTTCCCAGCTAGTCATTGCCTGCTGTCCCCTCCTTGTCACTATGGGCTGATAGCAGTGCGAGTCGACAAAGACCAGTAATGGAGAGCTGATACTTGCCCTCCCCCCCGTCGCTCTGTGCTTTTCATTTGCTGCTGAGATGACTTTGGCTCCCAGCCATCCAAGCCAGCCAATCTCCTATCTTGTATCTGAACCATTACTTTCCATATCTGGGCAAATTATTTTGCCAAAGCTTACAAAGAAAATTTGAGCGTCTGCGCACATGTGAGTGTGTTCACGCGCCTGCTTGTTCGTACTGTGAGATAAATAGTTATATTTGTCTTCAGGTGTATTGGGTGATTAAGTTTTCATTGAAACAGAAAGATAGTGACTCACTCTTATTCTCTCTGGGCTTTATATAGGAATGCAATAATTTCATACATATAGCTTTTTTCCCCCCTAATTTCAGTTGCAATGTGTTTTCATTAGTTCTTCCCAGGTGCTGAATAGAGCTGTCATTTCTACAGTTGTAGTAACGCCATTATCCAGTCAATAATGTTCCTTTGCATGCATCTACTGCTGTAATTATGTCTCTGTTCACAATAATGATACTATATTCAATACCGCTATTAACACAGTCTTTCAATTAAGTTGTTTACATGGCTCTGTAAAGCAGGTGCTTTCAATCTTTTTCGAAAATTTTGATAATTTCACGCTGCCTACCACTCTAATAATAACCACCTGTTAGAGCTAAAGTACATGCAGCCTATTTCCCCAGCTGGGCAAACAAACACAGAGACTATACTCTATTCAACTTTGTATGTTTTCTCACATCTCATATTCTCCTTGCAATATTCATCTAAAATGTATCTCGCACTGCATATTTTCCCCCAAACCAGATTAGTGTGTCACAGTATTTCATTGTATTTGTGCATACATGTGCTGAAATGTAGAGGAAATGGATACATTGGGTTCGATGTATAATAAAAGTAACCAACTTATTTTCAGCTTTGTTTAACACTATATGATCTATATCAGTTATCATTTATCATTATTCAAGACTCAAGCACTCTTGCCTGCAGTGGCTTTAAAATAAAGCACTCCTAGTCTTCCAGCTTCATGCCTGTCTCTTTGAAGGCTTTTACTGTGAAAGTTTTTACTCTAAAACAGCCGCTGGCGGGTTTTATCGCAATAACAGTACAAATACAGTACTGCATTTGACTGTTTGCATTTTTACATAAAGAGTTGTGACAGTCATTGGTGAGGAATCATATTTCTATACATATTTAGTATTTTAAAGTACAGTTATGATATTGTTTGTATGAGCATTTAGTATGTTTCTAAATATCTCTTCCTGTGTGTTTCCCTGTAGATCCTGGTGAATTCTGTGAGTCCCAACCGTCCAGCAGTGCTATATGAGAAGGTGACTGTAAGTGAGGGGGGAAGTCCCTTACTGAGAGACATGCTGTTCAGCCCGGACCAGCAACACATCTACACACTGACTGATAAACAGGTGAGTTCACTGTTAGACATGAACTCAAAAAGATGCACAAATTAGGAAATGCATACACTCACAAACTCCATTCCACAGAATACATCTTTCTCTGTAGCTGTGATGTGGGAACCAAATGGCAACATGACACGCGTGAAATCAAATTAATGAAATTCCTACATGTTGTAAATACCAACACACACGGTGTGTTCGCTGTAATGATGTGCTATATGTAGCCATCATTAGTCCCCATAACCATCATTAGCATGCCTTAATAAAGCAGCTACCACAGGTGACTGCATGGGGCTAACAATGCCTTGTTAATATACATGCCTCCGGTTACATATTTTATTTGGGAGCACCCCTAAGCCTGTACACACACACACACACCCACAGACACTCACGCATTTACACACACCAGTCTGCTGTATTGCATGGTACAACAGTCATTTCCTCCACAGCAGTCTAGTTCCACCTGTCCAAAGCAGCCCTCACCCCATTAGACATTAGTTGCTGTATACGTTAACCCACCTACCCACGGAACAATCACAAAACAACTGATCCCCTCGGGGTGTAATTACACAGTTACACACACACGCACACACATATACATACATACACCACGTCGAACATTACCCTTATGGTGGTTCTCTAATAATCCAGACATTACACACACAGATACAGGGATTGTTGTAGGTCACACATTGTGGGGGGGTGGGGTGGGGTGGGGGGTGCGTGTGCGCGTGTGCGTGCGCATCCATGTGTGCCTGTGGTCATTACCAGCCCCACCGCTGGCAAGGGCCGTGTCTACTTTGATGGTGAGACAGGGAGGAGGAAGGATAGGGGGAGGGGGAAGAGAGCGTGTCGCATCTCTGTTGCTCCCCAGGCCCAGCTGCTCCTCTCGTTTTTCTGTCTCATTAGTGTGGTGAGTGAAGGAAGCAGAGATGGAGAGAGGGGAGCGAAAAGAAAGTGGGGTTGTACATGATGTGAATATGTCTGTATTTAATAGATCTAAAACGGGCTTTGGGAAAAGACCATCTGATTAAACAGGGTGAGATATGTGTCTGAGGTCTGTTTAGGAAAAGGTATTTGAGGCGAGTGTAGCCTGCTAATCCAAAGCCCAGCCATAAACTGTTCTTTTGTCAAAGGCCAGTGGTTCACGACTGAAGCTGCAGTAATTACAATGGTAATCTGTGATGCACACTATGTATTCCAAATAAACGCCTGTTATGGCAGAATAGTGTTTGAATTTTTTGACATGGGTACAGATATGATGCCTGAGTTTTGGTATCAACCAAGAAATACAAGCAAAGTTTCTCAATCCATTCCTCTTAATGCTATCTAACAAGCCAAAAAGTTTTCAGGGCCAGTTTTTGATTGTTCATTTTCTACTGATTTCTATGATGGGGTAAGTCTAGATCCACAGTCTATGATCCCATAGAGAAACGATACACATATATTTGTAATGCTTCAGGTCTGATTTAAAGCTGATTATATTCATCCTTGATTAGGATTGGACATTTTTTACATTTTTAAGTGCGTCAAGTGTGACTGATCAATTAATTCCTCAAATGCTGATTCAGAAATATCACAGAAAATGATGTCCTCTGCCACATTATTTGATAATATACACAAGCACTTTTTCTCTAAAAAGCTGGGAATTGTTTCGCTCTGTTGAAGGGTCAGTGTCATCCCTCTGAGTATGATATTTTGAATAATGCTGCATAGGTGCACATTACCTCAGATACCAGCAGGGGCTGTTACTGTAGAATCATCATTAGCTGCTAATGCCAACAATTTACCTTATGTTGACAGTTCGCCTCAGTCACTTTGCTGTCAGTGCACATGTTGCCCTGTTAAATCAGAAGCAAGGTTTGACAAGCACTGGCAAATTTTATGATACAATTGTGTGTTGCTAAAACTGCTCGCACAATGTTAAGATTGCAGGCAGCGTGGAGCACAGACATTTCTTTTAGTGTAGGAATGATGTGCATCGCTTGAAGCAGGTATGTGATTGTGGAGAACGTGTACTCGAGGTGCAGAGGCACGCAATTGGAGTTGAATCACTGTAGTTTTATATTAGCAACACAAAGAGAAATAATGGACATTTATTGTTGAAGATCAGTCTTTGAAATAGGTTTACCAGCAATATGTGGTGACACAGTTGCTGTTAGTGTTTGTGTGAGCATGTCTTTGTGACTTGGTGACCTGCTCCACTTAATCTTGGCAGCTAGAGCAGCTAAGGGCATGAGGGACACACACACACACACACACACACACACACACACACACTGACACACACACACACACACACACACACATTTTTACTTATACACAGTAGTACAAGACAATAACAAACGCTCAGGCTCACACACTTCATATACACACCCAAACCCCATTTACACTTGTCTCCATCCACCTCCCATCATGCCCTATTCTTCAGAACATCGCACATACTCTGATCACACACATACACACACACCTTCATCTCGCTGTGTTTGATCCCTGTTAATGGTTAGCAGGCTTGGGTTAAGCAGAACGGGGGGCTGTGGTTGCCAGACCTCCTAACTAAACCCCCTTTCCAGCATTAATGACTAGAGGGGGCAATTCCCTTCTTTCGCTCTCCGTCCTACCCTCATCTTTATCCTTTGCCCACCATCTATACTGCTATGCCTCCACCATCCCTGCTTTTATAAATCCTTGCATCGGCTGCTGCACACACACACACACACTCGTACATGCTCCCATGTTTTCATCTAAGCCCAAATTGAGTCCTCCCCTCTCAACTGCCTTCTACTGATCCCATTCCCATGTTTTTAATGATCTCTCACTATCGCTGCTGCACCCCCCACCCTGCTCTCTCGCTCTCCCTCTGTCTCACACACACACACACACACACACACACACACACACACACACTGGTGGTCTCTTTCTCAAACGAGACAGAGGTGGAAAATTGTGGAATTGAGAGAAGGATGGATAAATGAGGGGAAGGAGGAAGAATATGAGGGATGATGGTAGGTGGCTGGTTTTGAGCTAAAAGAGCATGCTACAGTACAACACACACACACACTCATACACTCACATGAGCACAGCAGTAATCTTGCATGAGGAATGCAACCATGCCCCCTTTTTTTTTTTTTGCTATTTTCTCATGATACACACAGCCCTGCTCTTATCCTGCGAGTCAACAGCTCTCTCTGTGTGTGTGTGTGTGTGTGTGTGTGTGTGTGTGTGTGTGTGTGTGTGTGTGTGTGTGTGTGTGTGTGTGTGTGTGTGTGTGTGTGTGTGTGTGTGTGTGTGTGTGTGTGTGTGTGTGTGTGTGTGTGTGCGTGCGCGCGCGCGCGCACGCGTGCGTGCGTAGCTAGTTGCCTGCAGGGGTTCCTCAGACAAGCCAAGCACATTAAGGTGTCACTGGACATATCCACTGATGCGTAGCCCATGACAAGTCCTCCCTCCTTCCCCCATGCTCTCTTTCTCTCTCTCTCTCTTTCACACACACACACACACACACGCATGCGCACACACACACACACAAATGAAGACTCAGGCTGTGAGTCAGAGTTAGGGGCGAGGCCCAGTGATTTATGACTCGCTGCGTTCCAGCTATATTCATCACTGTCATTATTATCAATGGAGGATATGACAGCAGGAGAGGACGGCCTGCTGTGTGTGTGTGTTTTTAAGTGTGTGTGTGTGTTTGATGAGACAGTATGTTATTACAGGAAACTTAAATCCGTTTATTTTAGACTGCAGTTGATGTTGAATGGATTTGTGTGCTTGCTGTTGTTTGCTGTTGTTGGTTATTTCACTTTGTGTGTGTAAGCAAACAGGTAAAGGTCTACATCAGCTGATATTTTGGAAATCTTGGCATTATTGATAAGGATCCATTCACTCACTACCAAGCTACACACACACACACACACACACACACACACACACACTGCCCTATTCATATCATCACAACTATGTTATTGTTGGATGAAATGGAAAAATATTTGCATCCAGATTAGAAACTTTAAGTGCTGCTGGGTAGCTGATGTGTTTTCTTTTCGCAGAAATGTGAAAATCTTCACAAAGAACATTGTCACTCTTTCACTCAACACAAACTTTGTAATCATTTCTCTTTTGTGCAAAAACTGATGCTGTGGGAATTCCTCTCATGGTTTCTTGGTTCAGTCAAGACGCTTTGCATCATCAAATCATTTCCTCTTCTGTTTCACAGCCAAAAAGATAGAAAGCTCTGACTGAATTTGATGCTGCAGCTGCCATTCTTGCCGCCTTTGTACACATGCTCAGCCTCAGTGTCATACACACACGGACATGCACATCCTTATGTCTTTGATGGCAGCCATGCATATGATATCGGTGTGGTGTGCAGTGCTGGCTAATTGCTGAAAGCATGAATATTCATCTCTACCAGTGTGGGAAGGGGGAATGAGTTTGGAGCAAGTGTGATCGTCCTAGAAACAGGCAAGAAGGACTTGCATGGCTTGATACAGTGGAGGGAGATGATGTATTATGTGTATGCATGAGACAACCTTTGTTCAAGTGTCAAGGATACTACACTGACTGTTACAGTGTGTATGTGTGTGTGCACACGCGTTCATAAAAACATGTATGGCTCAATTGCATTTTGTACCAGTAATGATGTTGTGTGTTGATTCAACCACACCTGCATGTCTTTGTAGGAATCTGCATTTGTAAACACACTTGGCATTCAAACATATGTGTGTGTGTGTGTGTGTGTATGTGTGTGTGTGTGTGTGTGTGTGTGTGTGTGTGTGTGTGTGTGTGTGTGTGTGTGTGTGTGTGTGTGTGTGTGTGTGTGTGTGTGTGTGTGTGTGTGTGTGTGTGTGTGTGTGTGTGTGTGTGTGTGTGTGTGTGTGGGCTAACACCATTGTCTGACTTTCCATTCAGCATCTGAAAGAGATTTCCCCCACCACGACTCACATCCCTCCAAGGAATCTGTATCCATGCATGTGCATGCGGACAAGTTCTTGTGCCATTCACAAGATGTTGGTTTGAGTCCCTACAATAGCAAACAATGGTCTCTATTGTGTTGTTGGCTCACTCAACAAGCTCTCATCAAGTAATATCTTGCCCATAGGGTTTCGTCTGACATCAATCCTGTGTGTGTGTGTGTGTGTGTGTGCGTGTGTGCGTGCGTGCGTGCGTGTCGATCTGTTTACATTCACATATTACTGGTTCACTGCCAATCTCATTAGCAAACACATTAGCACAGACTGACATCAACACACATAATAAGCAGCTGGTTGTATCAATCAAGACTGACACTTTAGTGAACTAGATACAGCTAATCAGTCAGTTCTAAGTATCTCAAAGATTAATTTTCCACGATTTATCAAACTCTGGTCGACTAAGAAACTCCCAAAGTTAACAAGCGCATAATGCAGCATTTAAACACCAGCATCAGTGTAAAGCTTGAGTGAATACTACTCATATGTCCTCTATCCCACACACACACACACACACACACACACACACGCGCAGACACACGCACACACATACACTCTTTGTGTGAGGAGGGGGTCATTGTTATGTAAATGTTAGTAGACCTGGTGCAGAGAGGCGAATCAGAAGGGATGGGTGCTGGTGCAGGTGGGGGTGTAGCCATGTAGGTAAATGGCACTCAATTACAGGAGTTCAAGCCATTATAGCACCTTTCTCAGCATAGGACAGTGCACACATACATCCAATGCATACTCAAAACTGTGAATCATATACACAATCAGATGTATGTAGGTGTCCACATTTATCTTAGCTGTTGTTATAACAGCAAAGGGGCCAAGACGCATCATTGTACTGGTTTGTGAATATCTCTGTGTCCATGGTGATAGGTCGTTCACAGGGCACGTCCATGTTGAAAACCTTTGTTCTAGGCTTCAGCAGAGAATGTACTTCTTGAGAAGACTCAGTAAATAGCAAACTTACGTTTCTGTTTTATCAAACAATCCTAGACAGTGTAATTCAAAATGGCAAGTCTGTTCTGGTAAACTGGCATATGAGGATTTGTAGCTTTTTGTTCATAGTAAACTGAAAGTCTTTGAGCTGTTGTTTGGGTAAAGTAAGCTAATTGATGATGTCACCTAGGGCTATAGTAAACTGTGATGGGCATTTGTCACAATTAAACATTTAACAGACAAAGCCTGTTAATGGTCAATTGAGACAATAACCTACAACTTGATAGATTAAAAAAAGAGTTGTTAGTTGCAGCAATAGTCCTTACATGTCTATGATATGATGAAAAAAGAGAAAAAGAAAAAAAAAGAGAGACAATGATAATTTCTCTTAACAGTAGCAGACGTGAGGACATTTGCCAAGATACCCAGAGAGGGACGGTTTCCATGTGTCTTAATGTCTCAAACATCACGTCTCACTTTCGCTTTCTCGCTTAATTGTTTCCTTCCTTTTCTCTCACACCCCTATTTCCAGTCCTATCATTCTCTCGTGTGGTTTTTCCCATTTTTTCCCCCCATTTCAAAAAAGAAAAAAAATGCGTGCTTGATTGAGTGTGTGCATGCCCCATCAGAAAAGTGTGCTCAGACACTTGTCTTAGGCGTGATGCTATCGGTCCTAATGGAAGTCTAGTTGTCACTAGACAGCTTTGTCTTTCTCTCATCTCTCTCTGTTTTACTCCGTCGTCTTTTCCCAAAGGATGGCGTGATAGAGCAGACTGATAGGGTTAGAAAAGAGGGCGAGATGGATAGGGGAGTTAATGGTTTCTCTCTCCCTCCATCTCCTCCTGCTCCCCCTTTCTTGTCAATCACTATCAATCGGCCGTACGATCAGTCCTCCTGTTGCTTGACAGTGATTGGGGCAGAAAGATGTGGCTCTGACTGATTGTCATGGAATGAGGCCAATCAAAAGCTGGCATGGCCCACGGAGCCACTCCGAGTGGCACATCACCGTTTTCAGTCCTGTGCCTTAACCACAAGCCACTTTGGGTAGAACAATGAAGTGTCGCTCATGCATGACAGCGCAGGGAATTGTTTTGAAACTGAGTCAAATTTCTTTTCAAATTCATGCACAGCAGGCCTCGTCGGACCCAGTTATGAAGTATCAAATGAGGGAAAAGCTCAGTGGAAAAGTGGAATAGCAATTTTTCTTCCAGTGTTCACTGTCAGAAATTACAAAAAGAAAGAACATGATATTAATAAATACAGCTGGAAAGACATTTGTGCATTACAAGTAGGGCTGCAACTAATGATTGCTTTCATTACTGATTAATTTGTTAATGTTATGTTTAATTACTGTTTTTGTCGATAAAATGCGAAAGAAAAGTGGGAAAATGTCCATCAAAAGTTCCAAGTGATTTTATTGAAATTGCTAGTTTAGTCCAATCATTAGTTTAAAACCAAAGAGATTCAGTTTAAAATGCAAAGAGCAGTTCACATGTTCATATTTGAGAAGCTGAAACTCGCAAATGTTGCACTTTATTTTTTTTAAAGATTAAAGCTGCACATAACCAATTTGAAACACTGAGTGGTTTACTACTAAGTTGAATAATGTTTTTATTCAGCTCTTATTTTCTGGACTCTGTCAAATATGAGAAAATAACCCTGAGTTTGACCCAAACTAAAGACAAAAACCTGAAATATCTTTTCCTCTGCTGCATCTGTTTTGACCATTGTGCAAAAGTAGATTGCTGGACTACCTCTTTAACATATCATTTAGTTGACTAAATGTGTCGGTACTAATAAGTATCTGTGTCTCTCATGAATCATGGTTGCATGTACCAGTTTATAATACTATAACGTATATTGAAATATTGCAACATTAGCAGGGATAGATAAGAAAAAAAAAAACCACAACAAATATTGATGAGATCTTCAAAAACTGCTTCCACATATTTTTGGGTTTGTTGTTGTGACATCACTTTATTAAAATATGAATTACTTTCAACCTCTCAAAGGCTCCAGTAAAACTTTTTGGCAGTCATTTTGAAAAACAGCACAGATATTACCTCGCAGTCAATCAGACAGATTTAGTTTATTCTGGTCAGTTCTTTGCCATCTCCCCGTAGTCACATCCATCCACACACCCACCAGGCACAACTTCCACACACAAACTCTTCCGACAACAAATAGAGAAAAGCAGCATTTTTTCCCCTCTCTTCTTCTTCTCTGCTTCTCTCTGTCTGTGTATATGGTGGTGGCTTGGCAGTGCTAATGGAAATGCCAGCTGTGTGGGTCCTCACTCCTCACCAAGTCCATTTACTAAAGTGACAGAATCATTTACTAGGCAGCCGGCCTCTCCCATCCTCACTTAATTAGAAGACCCCTAGGCCTGTCTACCTTAGCCGGTCACATTTACCTCTTTCTCTTTCTCTCTCTCCCTCCCTCTCTTCACAGTGTCTTTGTTCCAATTCTTTGTTTTCTGCGGTCTTTCAATCTCTGTCTCTTCCTTCGTCTCTGTCTTAGTTTTCCTCTTTTACTCTCTCATTCCACTTCGTCCCTCTCTCCTCCTCTCTCTTTCTATCAGACTCTCCACCTTCACATGAAGGACAGCGTATTATGGACAAATGGCTACAGAAGGAATGAGAGTGTATTGACCTATAGTTTAAGATTAGCTCCTTTTGGAAGAGTTAATGGGAATGTCCATATGATGAGGATAGTGATGAAGAGCGATGAGTTTCCACATCTTTATTTTTCAAAGTTTTAGCCATTCTGGGTTTTCTCTTCAATTTGTTTGTGTGGCCAGTCCTCACTGTTGATTTACTGTTGCACTTACATCAGACCGCCCCCTCAAAGTTAAAGTATATCTTATTGTCTTTCTTTTATTTTTTTTGTTGGAAAAGAATCATTAAAAAAAACAAAAAAAAACACGTCTGCTTAGTCTATAAGCAAAATGGCACTTAGATTATCATCATTATGAAGGACTAGGAGATGTCTGTTTGGTTGTTGGACTTTTGGAGCCATTTTCATGCATTTGTAAAGATTTGTTGAACACTCCAAAAGTTTTTTTATTTGAAGGTGTTTCTGTATTAGTTTGAAAGTGCTTGCATACATACACTTACACTAAGAAAGCATAATCCTATCATGGGCACCCTGCTTTTTTGTGTAGTGTGTATATGTTCTCTCATAGCGGTTTCCTAGGAGAAGGGAATTTGAGTTGTCTTCTTCATTGGCCCCGAACTCACAATATGTGCACACACAAATGACAAATAAATAAGTTGTGTGATCTGCCTCTTGTTTTCACTGGAATGGAATATAGAAGAAGAGATGAAAACAGTCTTTCAGAAGAGGCAAAACAAAGGAGCGGATGAATAATTGAGCCTGGTTCAGGAGAAAAAGATAAATTAAAGAGGCGATAAAGAAGGAAAGCTGATCGGGAGGGAGAAACAGCCGACAAAACACAAAATGAGAGAGATAAATATAGCGAAGGAGGCAGGAAGGGCAGTGGGCCCAAGAAATACTGCAGGGAGTGAGTTTTGAGAGAGAAAACAAGAGATTACAGCTATCATAGTGGGCACTATTTTCTTCCACTGTGACACACAAAGACCTAATTCACTAAAACAGGTCTGCAGCAAACAATTTCAGTTGACCACAATGGCCAGATCTGTCCATAACATCTCTGCAGTGTAACAGCAATTTGGTATTTGGACATCATTCAGCAAATTGGATGTGACAGCAGATGATTTTTCGATAGAACACAATGATGTGAATGCTGTTTTTCACTTTTCGTTTCTCCCACTACACGACCTTAACCCATCCTCCTCCTTTTTACCCATCCTTCAGCACCTCTTCTTCTTTTTCAGTGCCAAACTCTGCTAGTCTTGTTTGCTCTCCTTCTTATCTCCAGTCAGTCAACACATCGAGCTCCTAGCCCGCCATTGATCTCGTAAGCCCCTTACAATCCAGTCAATGCGCACATGCTAACCTAGCCTTTGATACAAGCCCCCAGCAGGTATTCCAGCACTGAAAGAACGAGCTCACTTACAGGGACAACCTGTTGAGAGCCATATTGCACTTTGCCTAAGGGTTAGCTGGAAAAGCTACTTGCGGCGGATAGAACCACATTTCTAATGATCTGTTGTAGGTATGACATGCAGAATGTGACAACATGAATTACAGTCACTGCACAGTAATGACAAGCACAACACACTTTTTGCAGCTACAGTTTGACCCTAACATACAAATTGAGTTGTATCTGTCTGAATTCCTATATCTCTATCATCCTGGGACATTTAGTGGCAATATAGGTAGATTCTGATTATTTTCTTTTTCCAGTTGCACATGGCTTTTCACTGTCAGCACATGAACCACAAGACATTGGAAAATTATTGGACGATATTAGATTAGTGCAGGTGTGGTTGGTGGCAGTTAAGAGAAGAGGCAATGGAGGGATGATGACAGGGGATAACCTCTCCTCATCTTCCTCCTCCTCCTTTTGCTGTGGGCACCTAAATGTTTGCTGTTTTTTAAACAAGACCTGTGGCAAGGAAAATGTTTTTTGCATTTAATTCTTTGTTTGAATTGGACACTACCTCTGCTTTTTTCCATCTTAACCACAGCTAGTTAAGATTACAGAGTAAGGTTTGGATGAATGGAGTGAAGCAATAAAAGAGCCACAAGTTTATGAGACTTTCTTGCAACAGAACTGATATTTTTTTCCCCAAATACATGCAGTTTTCTTAAATGTATATGGAAAGCTAGCTGTGTATGCATGCTCTTTTCCTTTCACTGGAATCATTCACTTTGACCCTTGGAAGCCTCTCTGTAAATTCAAGTTCTACTACTGTAGGTCCCTTTGCTCCAAGACTAGAGCCATATGAGGTTGAGCGTTAAGCACAAGAGGTTCTGTGGTAGTTGTTCAGGGAGGCATGGGCATTACTAATTTATGAGTCGCATGCAGATATCTCTAAATAACTGAAAATAAACTGTGGTTTCTTCCTCATAGCTCCCAGACAGTATAGCACAGAAAAGAGGCTCTCTTCTAGTAGACATCTCTGCTATGCCCTCTCCTCTTCTCCTCTGTAGACTCTCCCTGTGTTTGAATTTTAAAAAAGGAAGCCACAACAAGGCCGATCCTTTTATGTCTTTAGATTTAACAACCAATGAAAAGCCGCGCTGAAAGCTTTACAGGTCCTCTGGGTTTTGGGGGTGACCGTCGCAAAGCCGGTTAACGGGACGTTTAAAGGCAGGTGATAGCGCTCTGTAAAAACAGATTGGAGAGGAAAGGTGGAAAGTTTATAGCAGAAAGGAGATGTCATGGCATTGTGCTATGGTCAGGGTGGAGGGTTGACAAGAGAGGAAGAGAGAGCGAGAAAGGAGAATTGAGTTACAGCAGTGGATGCTATTGTAAATAAGGAGATGGCAAGAGAGAGGAGATGGCGGGCCTGGTTTATAAGGTCATTTAAAGGAGTAATGTGGCGCGCTGTCAGGAATTGGCTTTCATTAAAAGAGCCATCGAGAGAGACAGAAAGAGGGAGACGGTGAGAGTGTGTGTGTGGGGTGGGGGGTGGGAGGGAAGGGGGGGCAGGCAGTGGAGACAGTGGTCCCGACAAATGCACACACACATTTTTTGGATCTACTTGCAGTTATACAAGTACGTTGCCGCCTCCAGTAAAGCACTTTATATCCCCACTGGGAAAGACAACCCTCATAGCCCCCCTACCACGTCAACAGCTCTGTGCCACTCCCACCCAATAGAAACCGATAGTGTCTTCACCACTACTTGTACAGGAACAATTGTGAACAATAGTCTAAATCTATCATTACACAGGACAGTGATAAGGTTATGCTAGCTCACCAAGGAGCCATAGTGTTAGTATGATTTATGTGGACCATTGTCCTTAATCACAGTCATAATGATTTATGAAGAAGAGAGGGGGAATTGGTTGGTGTCCACGCTAATATGAGGAACAGACCATTCTTACTCCTTCTCTCCAATTTCTCCTTTTTTTAAATCTACTATATGAAAGACATCCTGTGATGATTTTTTTCCTACTAAGGTGTCCAATCACATATCCACAACTACAGCTACTTTTCCCTCATCCATCTATCCATTATCTGTGCATTCATTCTCACTCCTTTTCATCCTCTGCCATCCTGCTATTATCTAAGACATACCAGTCCCTTGTTCATCCTTCTTTCAGCTCTCCTTTCAGATGAAAACTAGACTTGCACTCATTCTGACAATGACACATAGCAGCTGTCTGCCACCATATCCCATCTACTCAGCACAATGTCCTCACCAATTCGCCGCGTGTGTGTCTTCCATTACACTTCTCTTTTCCTCTATTCATCCATCCATCCAGCCAGCTGTACTTCCAGTAGATGACCAACTCCCTCCTTCCCCCTCCAGGTCCTTACTATTGCTCGTTTGCATCATTTCATCTGTCTTTCCCTCTCTCTGGGCAGAAAGCCAGCTAGAAAGCTACAGTCCTGAGGTCTGGATTGCCTTGTTATTGGAGGAGTAAGAGCATGTTTCAGTCTGTAGAATGAATGAATGAGATTCTCAGGGAATCTTTAACAGAAGATTTTGGGGAAGAGAAACATAGAGCATAGAACTTATTGGAAATAAGTAAATGCATGGTGAGGAAAAAAAGGAAATAGATGAAAGAAAAGAAAGGATTAGTGGCACACAGCGTCAAGTGCTTTTGTCTGTCTGCCCTCTGCTTGAGCAATGTTGTTCTGTCAAAGAGCCCCAAAGCCAGTCTGATACAAGACATTCAGTGCATAAATGAGTTCCACCATGTCATATCTATCTCATATCTGTGTTATACTTAAAGCTCACGGAGGAATCCCAGCCCTACTTTAATATTTCAGTGCTGCGTTCCTTTGTCCGCCTGGTTTCCATCCTCCAGCTAACCAGCTTTATCTCTTACCTCAGGCCCCTGCTGTTTTTCTGCCATATGTTTTTTATTTCTCTTATCCCTCCATACGTCTCTCTGTCCCCCTACCCCTAGTTGATAAAAAAAAGTCAGCCCCCACTGGGCCCGACACTACTTCAGTCCCCACATACCACTTGGACGAGGCACTCATGGTTAAATCTGTGTGTGAGTCTGTGTTATAATAGTGTTACCCAAGGGTAGGGTTGTTAAATGCTGTTCCTGATCATCCAGCTCTCTCTGTATTGCATGATTTAAAACAAGCGTGCAATGAGAACTTGATACACACACACACACATGTACACAAACGCACACACACACACACACACACACGCACACACATTGTGAAACGGCGATCAAGCAACTCATCAACTTGGGGCCGGTTGGTGAAGAAAGGTTGAATGTGGCGCTGACACTTTCAGCACATGTGCACGCCCAGACGCTCAAACACAAGCGGTTACTTTGTAGCACTCTAGCATTCTGCACATATGCTAGTAATCTGTCTGTCACACACTTAAACACACTTGTGAATATCTTGAAATAAACACACACTTTCAGACCCATCGGGGTCATGTTGTGATCCATCTGTCATCACCTTTAGCCAGAGAGCAGGGCTAACTTGAACACTTGATCTTGTTTCTTAGGCAACATCTGTAGCCTATCACCACGCTCGTACTTCTAGTGTGGCTGAGTGACTGACGAACACACACACCACACATATGTTGGTCTTTCTTTAGTTGTGAGGACACTCATTGACATTATGCATTTCCTAGCCCCTTACACTAACCTTGACC